>NC_040238.1:7373525-7673525 GCF_001444195.1 Xiphophorus couchianus
GACTCCTTTCTCTCCATCCCAAATGAAAAGACAGGATACCTACCAGGTGAGACAACATGGCAGTTTTGGGATCTGATCTGTTCCTGCGGTTTACATGAACTTTTTCTCCTATACTGATGCACATATGGTACTGACATGTTTGCTGTCATTTCAGTCATCTTGAGTGAATTTCATTTTTACTTCAAAGCCCGTCTTGTATGGCATTAATTCCACCTAATGTCATCTTAGATATTTATTTTATGTAGGATAGAGGTGATGTTTTATAATGTGACTAGTTAGACTATAAGTTCAATCTTCATACTCTTCTGTTTTTGCACAATAGAAGCATGTGTAAGCCATTGTTTGTTTTTCATAACAATTAGAGCTGACCTTGGAGATCTCTTTAAAGTTCACAAAACATTTGGAAAGGGTTTTGTCCCGTTTTTTTTTTTTGTTTGTTTGTTTTTTAAAATCTTTTCTTAAAGTAGTTTTAGTGGAAATTTGGCACAGGCCAGTTGCACTAATCCTCCAAGCTATCTAAATTTTCCCACCAAGGGACAATAAAGGCTATTTCTATTCCATTCTATTGTGCAATAGGGGTCTAGTTATGACTGTGAATGACTAAGTGATTGCTTAGGGCTTTAATAATAAGACTAGTATTTTAGACAAAAATGATTAAACTAGGGCACCACTTGATTATCAAGAAAATACCCAAATAATAATAACATAATAGAAATTCTGTCTCTGTTATTGTATATATAAATACCTGCCTGATAAGGCTTTGGTTTTAAAATAATAGATGAAGTCTAGCACTGACATTGTCTGAATGGCAAGATACTATGCATGTGTATGGTATAAATATAGACATATGGTTTGGTGGGGATTGGAACTGTAAATAACAGACTTTTATGTAATTCAGTATAATGAAAAAGCACAGCAGACCAAAGTTCAAAGTAACATTAAGTTTTAACTAGCAGGTTACCAATCATTATGCTTCCTCACTATTCTCTACTTTTGCACTTATGATTAGGTATAGAAAGAGCCATTGTGAAGGTATATTTATCTCAGCAAGTTAAAATTATCACTGATTGCTTTTCAGCTTGACCAATTAACTCGACCGTTTTGGAGCTTGGAATTTATGCTGTTGCTCGCTTTTCCACCATCCGGAAGTCTGTCAGTAATTTATGTTATGGTAAATAGGTCAATTGTCAACCATTGACAGGGTCAGTGATTACATCAAATGGGGTGTTGTGGCTCAGGCATAATGTTAAACTCTACATATTATCAAATACAACCTAAAGCAGTGTAATAGGTTAGCTGACCACGTAGATGATGTATTGGTTGAAACATTTAGAACAAAATCTAGGAAACACAGAAGATAAAACAACACTTTTTCAATTATCTCAAGGAGACGGCAAAAAAATATCATAGTAGTTCTTCATCAAGCAGTTAGAACAGCAGTCAACATACAGACTGCTTTGTGTTTCCTTCGTCTCCCTGTTTCTATAATCAACATTTATATTTTATCATTAAGTAATTTTATCTAAAGGACTTTTCAACAGAGGAAATCACATTTTAAGCATATCACAATACCAATCCACTTTTAGGAATACAGATGCAAATTTTTCAAATAGACATGGTGAATGTGCTTCCTGCTCTGTGCAGAGCACTGATTAGGACTGCATATCTGTCACTGTGACACAGTTACTGAACATTGTGTTTACTTTATCAGCAACTTCCCGATTCTTATAATTTATCTTCACTACTTATTGTGGGCTTTTTTATTTCTTATTTTATTGTGTATTTCATAAGGACAAATACAAGAAACGTAGATCAAGACAATCTAATTTCTGTATCACACTGTATATAGCTATGACTAATTCTCAACACCTGTCTCTAGGACTTTTAAACCCATAAATGACAAGTTAAGCTCAACGGTAAATACTAGTACCGTACTAGTTCTAGTAAGTTGGTAACATTTTGAAAAAGTGATATTAAACAATGTATTTAAACTACTGAATCAAAAACAATTACAATATTTAAAATGAATACAGTACATTGGGTGCATTCATTTGAATGTGTGGTTGTGCAGGTTGGTTGTCTTTATTCTCCTGCTCTGAGTCAGATTCTGGCTCCAACATGTAAGGTTGGACGGACAAGTCTTCCGTTGTTGATATTGTTGATATAAACTAGAATAAAAAGTTTCTCTGCTGGTACATAATCGTATCACTGCTATCAAACTATAAAAATGGCTGAACAGGGTGGAGTGGAATACTCTGAGACGTGGAGGGGGGCAGGGCATGAAATGTCTCATTCACGTTTGAAAAACACAGCAAAACGAGAAGATCTAAAACTCATCAGAACAAAAGTTATTCACTTTGAAAAATGCTTGTTGGAGGTACGAAGACATCTGTACCAAAGTGGTCAGGTTCTTTGGAGACAAAGGGAAGGTCTTCTCTTTGCAGCTGTTGCCAGGTGAATGGAAACCTTTGGGTTTAGGGGGATTTGCAATCTTTCGACGTGAGAGTTTCTTCTTGGACTTCTCCAAGATGCTCAGAAGGTGAATGTTCATCAGCAAGGCCAAAAAAATGCATGCAAAATTTGAATTTTTTTTTTCAAATTTCAAAATCCTACCAAATATTGTGTTCAAGATGCAATATTGCACATTGTGAAGTAATGATGATCATTAGAGACGACCATCAGCATGTTGTAGATATTAGTTGACATTTAAGCAAAAGAAATGGAAAATTAGATTGTGACCATGCATTTATTCTCATGCTTTCCTCGGCTTTTATTAGTGTTGAAGCAAAGTGATGAAACACCCCCGCCTCCTCAATATTTGTATCTCGATAGCAAGGACTCATTTAAGACAGTTACTTCTGGCTGGTCTCTGCTGTTTTGTAAAATCGTACTTGAACGACCTGTACATGTATTGCGCTTTTTGAAGCCAAAGGACTCCACAGTGCAACACATTCCACCTTACCGTCTCTTTACCTTGTAAATGTTTTTCTGCTGCATTAAATCTGTGTAAAATGGTTTCTGTGATTGTTAGTCGACAGTTTAACCAGCAGAATAACTAGCTATTTTGATACGTTTTAAACCAAAGAGAACCACTTGCATTTGTATTTATGCATATATGGTACTTTAAAACTCAGCTGGTGTTGTTGAAATTTTGAAGAACCCAGATCAGCCTCAGAAATTTCACTTGGCAGACAGCTTTTGAGATTAGTGTTGCCTTGACGACTGAGGGTGAAGTCATGAGGGGTTAAAAAAAGGCTGATTAAATTTTCTACTATTTGCATGCCATGAGTAAGAGTGGGATTTAGAAGGAATGCCTGTCTCTTGCTGATTAGCTTTTAAATTGCAGTTCACAGCTTGGCATTCACATGTTTACAAGAGAACAGATTCTCTCAGTGGCTCCTTTCCACATTTCACTGGGGGTGGAGACACATTCTGTCAGAATGGACATTTTAGGAACATCACATCAAGATAATAATAATTTCATTTTCAAATGATCAGACAGATCAGTGATTATCTCAATCTGATGGTAGTTAAGTTTCTAAAGCATTTTTGATCACTTCAAGTCATTAGTTGTTGGGGTTTGTTTTTCAGTAGACTGTTTTAGAGTTAGTTGCTCTGAAGAGATGTTAACTCTTGTAAATATTGACTTGTTGGTTACTGGCTTTGTGAATTTAAAACCGACATGTTTACTCAGAAGTCTTACCTCTACAACTGGAAGTAGCTGTTTGTCTTTACTTCCTTATTCAAAAAAATTACTTCCTTTCTTCCCCTTCTTTCCTTCTTTCTATCCTTTTTTTCTTCCTACTTTCTTTCTTTTCCGTGTTGGCCACGCTTCCAAATATTAAATTCACATTAACAGTTGCCTCGTTCAGATCAGCACTTCTCTCTTAGCAGTGGAGGATGGTTGTTTATAGCACAGGCAATTCTGGTAAGTTTTGTAGTGTCAAACTGGTGCAAATGCCACGGCCAATCTTTAGTGATTATGTAAAATTTAAAGCATGAACACCTCCAGGAAGCAGTTGTTTCTCAATAGATGAGAGCCCAGGCCCTCTTTATGAAGCACATCGTGTAGATCAGGGTTGGAAATTGAAGTTGGTCCAGAAACTGCTTCTGTTTATTTGTCCAGAATATTTTGCAAATGCATCATTTATATTTTTTGGATCCACCAGATTCTCACCATTATTTAATTTGATTAAATATATGGCCTGATTTGTCTGTAACTTTTTAAGTCTCCAAGCTAAGAGTTTTCCTGCCTTCTCACCCTGATTGTAATGTGATTGTTTTAACCACAGTAGATTAGTTGCTATTTTGTTGATAGTGAGCTCGTTATATTCTGATTTTAGTAAAAGAAGTCTCCTATAGTTGTCAGTGTCATTGCAATGATACATCTGTTCTTGCAATTCTTTGATTTGTTTTTCAATGTTTTTTAGTTTATTCAAATCCAGTCTTGATTTATGCCTAGTATAACTCATTATTTCCCCCCTCATATAGGCTTTAAATTCTACCCATTTTATTGATGCAATTGTTTGGTTTGTATTAAAATTGAAATTTTAATACAAACTTTTCTCTTCAAGAAATTCCTCAAACTCTTCGGACTTAAACCATTTAGATTGAAAACAAAATGGGATTGAAAATCGGCAATAATTTGGTAATTTTATTGATAGAATAACTGGGGCATGATCAGAGAGTAGAATAGCTTCATACCAATATTTTTGAGCTGCAGATAATAGACCGGAGGAGACCAGAAAAAGTCTATTCACGAATAAGTTTTAAAGGTGCTTGAAAAGCACGAATACTTTGTCTTATTCGGATAAAGTTGTCTCCAAATCTCCATTAAGTTAAGATCTTTCATACATTTCTTGATAGTTTTTCTGGCTTGTTGGTGGGACATGACAGAACTATTTGAATGGTCTATTGCAGGATTTAAAACACAATTGAAATCTCCACCAATTATAAATGGACCGTTATAAGCTGACATGGTTAAAAACAAATTTTGGTAAAAGGCAGGATCATCCCCATTGACATACAGACATACAAAGTTGACCAATGTGGAGATTGTAGTTCCATTAAGAATAATAGATCTCCCTGACGGGTCAATGTATTTATCTTTTAGTTCAAATGGAGTTGATTTGTGAATCAGTATTGTGACTCCCCTGGCATGAGTTGTAAAATTAGAGGAGAATACCTGACCAGGCCACCTAGATCTAATTTTACTTACATCCTTTTCAATCAAAAGTGTCTCTTGTAAGAAACATGTTGTAGCTTTCGTCTGGTTGATCCTGCCCATCACTTGTTTAAGCTTAACCATTTTGTTCAGACCTCTAACATTCCAACTAGATATATTAATTACAAGACAATCAGACATAAATTGTGTAATTGGAGTTGTAAACAAATAAAATACATTGGCCCCTTCTTATTCTCACATTCAAGTCATGTAAAGTCATCAAAATACAGTATCCAGAGTGAGCCCTACATCCCAAATCTCCACATATTTACCCAAACGAAATGTGGTATTAACCCCTTCTGAACATTGAACTCGGGTTATATGAAATGTTGCATCTACTAAGTGGGTAACGTAAAAGTCTGCACGCATAACGAAGGTCATGCATAGGTTGGCTGGCAAAAACAAAAAAATGCTTTGACCAAAATATCAATAGTTAAGACGAGATTTGCTAACAAATACAAAGGTATAATATAGAAATATTAACAGTAGTGTTTATGCTTCTACATACAGAAACAAAACGTGAAAAAACTGAGTTACTTTTAGGATTCATGACAACAAATTTCCCAAAAGAAAAAATTGTCAACTTACAATATTGTCCACCAATAATTGTTCCTTTTATATCCACTGTTCCGTAGTGACGCCACGCAAAAAGAAAAAAAAGCGATGAGTATAAACTATGTCTTGGAGTTGTCCTCTGCCTGCGAGCTTATTCCATCAATATATTTTTTGGCCTCTTCCACGGACTTGAAGATCCGGCATTTGTCATTGTGTGTGATGATAAAATGGGCTGGATACAGAATGCCATACCGGACTTTAAGGGCACAAAGCCGGATTTTCACTCCATCAAAGTGCCTCTGCAGCTTACGAGTCTCGGCCGAGAAGTCAGGAAAAAATGTGACGCGGTGGTTCTCATAGTGTACCTCCTTCATTTTCCTTTCCTTTCAGAGTTGTTTCCCGGTCCCGATAGCTCAGAAACTTCATTATAACAACCCTTGGAGCTGCAGGTTTGGAGTTAAGGGGTCCGATCCTGTGAGCTCTCTCCGCAAAGTGGGACGAGGTGAAGTCCTCACCTAGTGTCTCTCAGAGCCACGTCTCCAAAAAGCCACACAGATCAGATCTCTCGGAATTTTTAGGCGGCCCGACCAGTTTTAGGTTGGAGCGCCTGCTCCTGTCCTCTTGCTCCGCAACTCTGTCACAAAGCACCTCCACCGTTTTCTCCAATGATTTAACTCTTCTTTGAAGGGAAGTGACATTATCCTCTGCTTGCGAAATTCGCACTTCTGTTTTCCCAATTCTTTCAGTGAGCGATTGCATATCTCCTTTGATATCCTTAATTGCTTTCAGCATATCAGCAGATTGTTTATATCCTTCAGCAAGCTGATTGCTCTGAGAATATAACGGTTTTTTGGCGCTTCTTGAGCCTCAACCGAGTCAACCGGCGCCGTCACATTAGCATGAGCTACATTAGCTGCATTCTCTTGTGGAGCCGTTTTAGTCGGTTGTTGGACAGGTTTATCATTTGTCGGTGGCATGATCCCCAGTAAATGTTTTCCCGTTAGCAAAACAGGCGAAATTGCGAATATTGGTCTGACTTACGGATTAATTTAGAGGATTTAGCAGCGAGCCATATGCACATGCACCTTTTCGCTGAGACGCCATAACCGGAAGTGGATCAGTGACTTTTCTACAGAAACCTCGTCTTGACTTCAGATTGAGTCGTCTAATTGTGGCAAGACTAGCCTACTTGCTTTGTTGACCTCTCCTCTCTCTTTAGAAGTATATACCTATAAATGAAACCCTCTGCTATATAACTCCCTGAGAATCTGGGTGCAGTGTAGGAAAAGATTTGGGTTACATTCTATGTCATTTAAAACTCCTATCTCCTCAAATCATATGTTCTCACCTTCTATGTCTGATTCTGCTTTTAAAATTTAGAAAAGAAATGGATTAAGTAAAATTGAACACCTTTTTATCGATGGGACATTTGCATCGATTACACGACTCATGGAACAGTTTAATGTCCCGTGTACACATTTTTTTGCTATTTGCAACTATGGCATTTTGTGAAGAATAGATATCCCTTATTTCCCAAACTGCCTGAGGAAACCGCTCTGGATAAAATATAGGTATACACTAGGGCTGTTGTAAACACATATTGTTAGTAATCGAGTATTCTATCGATTGTTCTTACGATTAATTGAGTAATCGGATAAAATATATTATAAAATATTAGTAAATCTGGCATAACACCGGTGTTACTATCGGATATCAATATCAGTCCAATTTTTCATTTTTGAGCATCCCTAACAGTAACAGGGGGCAGGCGAACGAACCAATGTAAAATGGGGGTGGAGGGGAGGAAATAGACCAGGGGACTGTAAGTTCAGGGACCGGTAGACCAGTGGACGAACGTAAGAATGGTGGGAGTACTACGGGATATTTACTGCACCTTCGTTCGTCACACTCAGAAACTCATCTACCAGCTATCTACCGCCACGATGATTTCTGACACCCATTTGTTGAGACCGGGATGATATTACACTTACACTGTAAGCATCAACTGCTCAGCCGCCCGCCGAGTTCAGTCTATCCGTTCACCTGTATAAAATACTCCTGCAGCACTCTTCCCGCTGTTCGCTTTGAACCAGCAGCTCTCAGAGGAAAAGAAGGCTGCCATAGCCCAGGCATCGCACCAGTCATTTTAAGGATGCTTATTGGTCCCCCAAAAACGATGAAATCATCAACCAATAAAATCCTCACGGGCCGAACTTGAAAATTTGACATTTTGCCGCTAACACTTAGCTTTCGTCAACAACTCAGCGGCAGAAGTCAGAGCTCCAGGCAATGCAAATAATGTTCCGCCTGGAACATGTTGCGCTAAATAATAAAACTTAAATTAACAAAGCTTTGAGTCAGGTAAATTTTCCTCGAGGAATTGTAATAATCGAGGTACTCAAATCATTCGAGGAATCGTTTCAGCCCTAGTATAAACATTCATAAGAGGGGTGTAATTAAAGAGATTCACAGTTACATTAACAGATGAGCTCTGGCAATCTATTCTTCACAGGGTAAACTTCTCTTCTCTATGTGCTAGACAGGAGCCCATAGACATGGGCTCCTTCAATTCAAGATCCTGCACCAGTTGCATATCTCTAAAGAAAAGCTAGCTAAGTTTTAGCCAGGAACTGATCCCTTGTGTAACCGTTGCAAGTCAGAAATGGGTTCCCTTATTCACACTTTCTAGGCGTGTTCAAAACTACCTTTTGGACATCTATATTCAATACATTCTCAGAAATATACAATGTTAAATTTGGCCCTTCTGCTCTAACTGCAATTTTTGGAGTCATACCTCCGGATATTTTATATTCCAAGAATAATTTAAATACAGTAGCTTTTGCTACACTGATTGCGAGACGTCTTATACTTTTGAGGTGAAAACAGGAGGCCCCTCTTACACATGAACAGTGGCTTACAGAGCTAATGAGGTTTTTGCATTTAGAAAAGATGAGATGTACATTGGCAGGTTCAACTGCTAAATTTGTCAAGACATGGCAGTCATTTTTACAATACTCATTCAGGATGAGTAACTCATCGTAACCAAATCCCTGCTATATTTTTATAGTTAGCTGTGAAGTGGACAGATTTTTGCATTTTGTTTGTCATTATGATTTTTTTTTGTGTGTTTTATTTAAGTATTTATTTTACTTATTTTTATTTGGTGTATGATTTCTATTATCTGTTTCATATAGGGGTTTTACATATTAAAGTGTACAGCGTTGTATAAAACTTGAATGCTGTAAAAAATGTTGTGAAAATTGATCAAGTTAAAAAAAGAAGCTGCACACAAAGCTGCATCTAGTTTACCACAAATCCAGATTTCTAAAGACAAAGTGTACGGTGACACTTCTTGACATACAGCACTCGCTCCTCCTGGACGAGAATGTAGCGACAATCGCTTATGATAAAAAATAATAAAAAATAAATAAATAAAAACACAGCCATGTCATACATAAAAGAGTGCATAGCTGTCATAATTAAGTTTTGTAGTAGGAGTATACTGTACTGTTTGATAACTAGGATCATTTGGAGTGTATACCTGATTTAACTGAATTGTTTTGTAAAGTTGTCTTTGAAGACATTTGTTGTGAATCGGCGCTATATAACTTAATGGAATTAGATTGGTCTCTCAGTAAGGACATTCAGAATATGGAGACAAGTGCAAAGTTTAGGTCAAAACTATCTTTCTCCATAGGTCTACTAAATATAACATTTGGCTTCGGTTGACTAGAGTGATTGACAAACTTGTACCATTGTAAAAGTACAGGGAGGTGGGTTCTGATATGTTGTTTGACAAGCTGCTCAAAACATTTTGTTGTTATGAGAGTTTGCAGTGGGGCTGTAGTCATTCAGGGGGACACAGCAGATGTTTTCCTTCCTGTATGGAAGTAGAGGTTTTGTAGGATTGATGCCATTATGAAAGCAATGTTGATAATGAGTGTCAGTTTTATTTACTTTGCAGTAGTTAACAGAAGATTATATATTGATTTGTAGTGATTTGGAAGTTTTCACATTCTATTAAGCCTAGGGACAATACTTTCCTTTCAGGGAAATTTAACCCTAATGGTTGGTATTTGACCGTTTGTGACTTAATAAGTGAAGTTTATTTATAAAGCCCGTTTTGAAGACATAAAATTGCAAGTTGCTGTACTACAAAACATTATAATAAACACAATAAAATCATAACAAAATCCTGTGAAAATAAATCCGTTTTTAGTTTTTTTTTTTTTTAAAACTCCATATAGTCAACAAAAACAAAGCTGCAGTCTTAGAGCCACTGACTGGAAGGCTCTGTCCCCTTTAGTTTTCAGCTACGTACATGACACAACCAAGAGATTCATGTGTCTGGAAACGAAGGCCATGAGCTGCAGAGTATTTACTTGGAAGCTGGGAGCCAGTTTTGGCCAGATCATCAGAGCTGTCATTTTTACTGATGATGCAACGTGGTGGTGTTGTCATATTTTAAGAATCAAGATGCTTAGTGAGAAGTTGTCAAGTTGCTAAAAACTCTATCTATAGGAGTGTGTAAGAAAAGTCTGGTTAAGAGCTTTCTAACCTTCATAGTTTGTAGAACATTTTTATATTATACATGAAGATATGACATTTGATTGTAGATTGAATTATCTTCATAATTATCTGAAAGACTACAACTTCAAATGTGCAAAAAACACCTTCAAATCAGCTTGTAACCAAACATAAACTATCCTGGTGGTGCTCTTGACTGCAATTATACAACCATGATCACTTGAGGAAATGAGAATCCTGCACATTTGGAGGCAATCTTTGTGAGAGACACAAAATAAGGCACATTAGTACTCTGAGAGAGCGATCGCTTAGGATGGAGAATGGCTTAGACAGAGGAATTGGTGCATAGAGGGTGACAGAGTTAAAGGGGTTGGGTGTGAAAGAGGTAATGGGAGGGAGGCTAGGAGTGACGGGAAGAGGAGAGCTGTTAGAATGAGTGGAGAGCTGTGCAGTAGGTAGAGCCACTAGATGAGATAAAGAAGAAATCATTCAGTCAATCAGCCCAAGCCCTGGTGCAATCATCAGATCTCATCTGTTTTCAAGAGCAATTCTGCCCTTTATTGAGCTGTTGTGTCTAAAACAGGGGAGACTGTAGTGGAGAACATTAACCCATGCATTGCCACCTCCATGTTCATTGGAGCTAAAAATGAGAAATAATAATGAAGAAAAGTCAATCTTATTTCTTGGTTTGGCTCCTGTGTAATCAGTCGGAATTTTTTTTTTTTTGGCTGTTGATGCTTATTGATGCTGAGGTTATTCCTATTGCATGAAGGTCATGTTAAATAGATTGCCATTTTGTTGTTATATCTAAACATATAATACAATACTCAAAAACGTGTTTCAGACTTTGCTGTGTTTTTCTGGCTAATGTTGTAGTCTCTTTTGAACATTTATTTAAAGGTATACAACATTAAGTCAAGTGTGGGTAAAGCTTTTTATAACTTACTATACATTCCACAAATGTCTTTTTGTTTCCCAGATGTCAGCCGAAAGGTCAGTGGTGAAATGACCAAGCCTGCCTATGGTTGCCAGGTGATCATTCAGTCAGAGAAGGAGAAACAAATGATGAAAATCTACCGGCGAGAAGAAAAGAAAGAGAAAAAGAGAGCCAAAGGAAGTGATGATGGTGACTTCTCAGAGGCTGTCATGACCTTTGACCCCAAAGAGATGAGAGCTCAGCGGTACATCACTTCCAAACTTTCTCTGTCCCTTTTGTGTTGTTTTTGTCTTAAATCTGTCTATCTCTGCTTTCACTCCAAGGAGTCAGGAAAAAATTAGACAAGATTATGTATTTTTCATGGCACAACTTCAGCTTTACAAAAATCCAACTAAGAAGATAAACGGTCAAAAAACAACAGTACAGTGACTCTGCAGCTTGTCACATGTCCTTTCCTGTGGAAGATTATCTTGAAAGTTTAATTTCAGTGGATGACAAAAAGGAGCAGTGATCTCTTTACTTAGCCTGGTTAAATTCAATGCAATGTGAAGGAAGATTAGTGGAGAGGTAAGCCTCAGATGCCTCTCACATGTGTTTTTATATTAATCATCCATTGACGGGAGCATTTATTTTTGAATAATGGATTAGGTGGAAGGGTTATATTCAGAAACAAAAGCCATTTTAGCATTTTTTGTATCTGTTGAATTAAATATCTTATGGAAGTTATGTATAATACTTGTGAGCTATCAGTATTTTGCAATAAACTACATTGAGAACTTTCAAACCCCCAAAACTCATTTTTACTCAGATTCAGTGTAAATATTTCCATTAGAATGGGGAGTGATTAAAGTGGAATAGGTATTTGTTGCTGCAAAGTCTCTGGTTCTGTGGTGCATGCTATTTCTGCACAAGTACTATAAAACAAAATCCTACTCCAGACACATTTTGTATACGTTTCATACAAATGGAACAGAATAATAAATTGATAGTGAATCTGGCACTGGAAGCAGGGCGTTTTAGGAGGAAAATACTTCAGTTGTTTCCAGAGCTAAGCCTTCTCTTTCTACCCTCAGACTATAGAAAAAGAAGGCAATATAATTCCCTAAGCAAGAACCAAAATAGCACAATTTTGCCAGCAGAGAAGAGAAGATGCACATTGGTCCTCAACACATATGGCCATCACAAGAAAGACACACACACAGATAGCACTGGTATGTTCGAACAGTACCATCCGAATTCAGCAAGCACTTACAAGAAGGTGGTCACGGAATTAAAAAAAGCTCATTGAGTTTGCTACCAGAGATGATTCCATGGTGAAGCCATTATATCCATATTCTTTTGTATTCCACTGATACACAAGTAAGATGTTCCACTGAGACCCATCTGCACCATGAACTGAGTTCTCTTCAACAATGGCTGCCATTTTAAGCTAACCATACATGAACTCTCCTGGTTCATGCAGCTTGTAATGTATTTCAGTGTGGATCCAGTTAATCACATACATACACAAAGTTTCTCTTCTCCTTCAAAAACTTAGCATGTAATTTTCAAAGTTGTAACACCTAATGGCTGGTGTTTTGGTACCAGTTATTAGGATACTGTCTCCATTGCACTACACACAGCCCTGACACATCTGCAGCATGACACTTACGTTAGAATGCCATTCGCTGATTTCAGTTCAGTGTTTTACACCATCATTCCGGAGAGGCTGATAGTGAAGGTCCACGATCTGGGACTTTTGACAATGTGCCTTTGGATCAGGGACTTTCTCACTGACCGGCCTGAGGTGGTGAGAATAGGGAACCAAACATCATCCACTCTGGTCCTCAATACAGGCACACTGCAGGGCTGTGTGTTTGGTCCGGTTCTTTATACACTGTTCACTCACTACTGTGTAGCCATCTACTCCTCTAACAGGGCTCTAAAGTTTGCAGTTGATTCCACCATAGTGGGTGTCGTAACAAACGACAATGAGAAACTGTACAGGGAGGAGACCTAAAACCTGTCCCAGTGGTGCTCAACAACAGCAAGACCAAGGAGGTCCACTATGACCTCCTTGGTCCACTATGACCAAGGAGGTCACAGTGAACAGTGTGCTGGTGGATGAGCTGTCCAGGAAGACAGTGCACCCACCTATTAGAATACAAAAGGAGGTAGTGGAGTGCTTAGACAACATCAACTTCCTGGGCATCCACATCACCTCGGACCTAACCTGGTCGCTGAACACCTCTTTTCTGACGAGGAAGGCCCAACAAAGAGTCGTCTTCCTCAGGAAATTGAAAAGGTTGGACTGCCTGCTCAGTTGCTCAAGAACTTCTACAGAGCTGTGATTGAGAGCATTCTCTGCCTCAGTATGACTGCCTCAGTATGGCAACTGCACAATCGAGGACAAAAAGGACTTGGCCCAGGTGGTGAAAACTGCTCAGTGGATTGTGGGGAGTCAGGTACCAAAGCTGGATCTAATACATACTGGCAGACTGCAAAGGAAGGTCTGTTGTTGCTGATCCTACCCACTCAGGACACAAACTGTTTGTAGAGCTATTGTCAGGGATACGGTACAGATATATAAAGTGCACAACCACGCCGCTAAAGAACAGCTTTTTCTCAAAAGCTGTGAAATCTATCTGTCCACTTTCCATTCTCTCTGTCACCTGCAGACACACCCATACCCTATGGAACTGAATAAAACTTTATTTACTTATCACTGAGGGTAGTACTCCAATGTCATTATGCGCTAGAAACATAATGACAAATAAAAATGTCTTATGTCAAGTATCATCAGTCTTAGGTTTTTAGTAGTTCTTTTTTTGTCCTGTTCCAATGTTTAGTGTAAAATTATAACTTTTTAACCCGTCTTTGTCTTACAGAGAGCATGTCCTGCTGAACGCACGTTATGAACCTCTTCTAACCAGGGAAAGAGTTTATGAAAGAATCCGTTATCCAAATGTATATGACAGCTATGCTGAAGCGACAAAAGCACCTGCATTTGTTGGAGGAGCCAGGGTGAGTTTTTTGGTTTTCAAAAAAAATTGGAACTATTGCTTTGTTTCTATTAACCTTTGAGGGTTAGTTAGAATTGTTTGAAAATAGTTTCTGTGAAGTTATTAATATTAGTTTCTTTATCTCAAGTAATTCATATAACTATTAACTTTTTGAGAAGTGAATATATTCCTAAAAAAGGCTAACACTAATAAGCTAATCAGACATTTAGACATTTTTTAGGTGACTATAGCAGTTTAAAAAAAACCCAAAATAAAAATGTTCACAATGTCTACAATTCTCCAAGAGGTCGTCATGTTTGGTGGTGTTTTTTTTTTAAAGCATTGTTACTTGCACTACTACAACACTAGGGCATTCCACAAAGGGCCCACTCTGTTTTTGTTTAAAAAATGTTAGATCAGTAAGACTAAGTAATTACACTCACCGGCCACTTTATTAAGTACACCTTGCTAAAAGGGGTTAGACCTCCTTTTGTCTTCAGAACTGCCTTAATCCTCCGTGGCATAGATCCAACAAGGTACTGGAAATATTCCTCAGAGTCTGGTCCATGTTGACATGATATAATCAGGCAGTTTCTGCAGATTTGTCGGCTGCACATCCATGAAACGAATCTCCTGTTCCACCACATCCCAAAGGTTGTCTATAATTCAAAATGGCGCCGGCTTAGCTGGCTGCCTGCAGACGCAGCTCCCGTCGTGTGTGTGTTAATCTGTGTATATTTGCTGTAATCGATTAAGGATCCGTGCTTAAAGAACCCATAGATCATCAGTTAAGCTTCCACAATGGCTGGATGTGGTTCTGTCGGTTCTGTCGCTGTTGTCTACGGAGTAGAGGCATTGATTGTTACGGAGAACCTCGCCGAACGGAGTAGGGGCATTGTTTACACGCGTGAACAGCTGATTGCGCTGTGTAAGCCTCTGCTGCGGCACGGAGACAGGCCGGTGGTCCCAGAGGAGCTACGGAGGAGACGACGGGGCTGCAGGTCTGGAGTTAAACGGAGGGGGAAGAGGAGACGTCACAAACCGGCAATACCGGCGATTATTGTGGGGAACGTGAGGTCTTTGGGGAATAAGACAGATGAAATCACGGCGCTGGTTAGGACCCAGAAGGAGTACAGGGAGTGCAGTATCTTCTGCTTCACGGAAAGCTGGCTACACTCGCTTATTCCAGACTGCAGCGTGGAGGTTCCTGGATTTTCCTTGGTGCGGGGGGATAGGGACTTTTCCAAGAGTCGGAAGAAGAAGGGCGGCGGGATTGCACTTTATGTGAGTGTGGCAAACAGGCCATTTTGATGGAATAGTCGAGGTAAATTAATACTGTTTTGTGTTTATTAATACTGTTTTGTGTTTCGTTGTGTGTTATTTACTAGTGGTGTCGCAGGTTGACGTGGTTGCGGAGGGGGTCAATATCACTCCGCCGTTGCTAGGAAACGACGGTTGTGGAACGGTGGTGAATGTGCTTTTTTTTCTAACGGCTGTTAGGAACGAGACCGCTAACAGAGTTACTTTGTAACAATTACTAAATTAAAATGTTGCGGACTCAATCTCAATATCTCTTTTGATTGTTTGTCACCGTTACATGAGTGAGAGGTGGTGTAACCCCGGTCATGTTAACGTGAAGAAACAGATTTGTAGCCTAGACATTGAACTTCTGGCTGTGGGAATGCGGCCGTATTATTTACCGAGGGAGTTTACGTCCGCCATTTTGATCGCTGTTTACATTCCCCCATCAGCTGATGCAGCGGTGGCCTGTGACGTCATCAGCGCTACTGCAGCCAAACTACAGACTAAACACCAGGACGCCTTCATGGTCATCACAGGTGACTTTAACCATGCCTCATTGGACAAAGCGCTACACAACTTCCAGCAGTATGTTGACTGTCCCACTAGGGAAAACAAAATGCTGGATCTCCTGTATGCTAATGCCAAAGATGCATACAGCGCCACAGCCCTGCCCCCCCTTGGCAGGTCGGCCCACATCTTGGTAAGGATGACTCCCAAGTATGCCCCCTTAGTGAGTAGGCAGCCTGTGCGCATCAGGACGGTGAGGAGGTGGACACAGGAGGCAGCTGCGGCACTGCAGGACTGCTTCGGGTCGACAGACTGGGATGTGCTCTGTGGGCCTCATGGGGAGGACATCGACAACATGTCTGACTGCATCACAGAATACATCAGATTCTGTGAGGACACTGTCATGCCAGCCCGGACCGTGCGCTGCTTCTCCAACAACAAACCCTGGATTACCAGCGACCTGAAGGCACTTTTAAACAAAAAGAAGACGGCTTTCAGGTCAGGAGATAAGGAGGAGCAGAGGAGAGTTCAGCGTGAACTCAGAGAGACACTGAGGACATGCAAGGACAACTACAGGAGGAAGCTTGAGTCCAAACTCGAGCAGAACCGTGTGAGAGATGTGTGGAAAGGAATGAAGAACATCGCTGGAATGAAGGGGAAGGACACACAGATATCTGGGGGCCGGGATAGAGCAAACCAGTTCAATCAGTTTTTCAACAGGTTCAGCTCACCTCCTGCTACTCCCATACCACCACCAGCCCCCCACACATTCACACTGCCTCAAGTTGTTCAATCCACCTACTGGCATTCTCCAGCACACCACCTCTCCTTCAGCCCCCCATCCCCTCCTCTTCCCCCATCTCCACTGCAGACAACAACACCTACCCCCAGCTAACGGTGACTACAGGCCAGGTTGAGAGACAGTTGGAGCGATTACACCAGGGGAAGGCTGCAGGACCTGATGGCATTACACCACGGATCTTGAAGACCTGCTCCATCCAGCTGGCCCCTGTACTGGCACACATGTACAACCTGAGCTTCAGGCTGGAGAGAGTCCCGCTGCGGTGGAAGACATCACATGTGGTTCCTGTTCCCAAGAAGCCAAGGCCATCTGACCCAGAGGACTACAGACCAGTTGCTCTCACATCTCATGTGATGAAGGTCATGGAGAGACTGGTCCTGGCCCAGCTGAGGCCTCAGGTGAGGACGTTTCTAGACCCCCTGCAATTTGCCTACCAGCCCCACTTAGGAGTTGACGATGCCGTCATCTTCCTGCTGCAACGAGCACTGTCGCACCTGGATGGTGGAGGAGACACTGTGAGAATCACATTCTTTGATTTCTCCAGTGCCTTCAACACCATCCAGCCTCTGCTGCTGGGTGAGAAGCTGCGGAGGATGGGTGTCAACGACTCAGTGATCTCCTGGGTGACTGACTACTTGACAGGCAGGCCACAGTTTGTCCGTCTGGGCAGTGTCCTGTCTGATGTGGTGGTCAGTGACGTAGGAGCTCCACAGGGAATTGTGCTTTCTCCCTTTCTCTTCACCTTGTACACCACTGATTTCCAGTACAACTCTGAGTCATGTCACCTACAGAAGTTTTCTGATGACTCAGCGGTTGTCGGGTGTATAGGAGATGGAAGGGAGGGGGAGTACAGGACACTGGTGGACAGCTTTGTGGAGTGGTCTGACCAGAATCACCTGAGGCTCAACATTAGTAAGACCAGAGATTAGTAACCCTTCCTTCTGATTGCCTTCAGAAGGAAGAAGATACCTTCACGGCCACTAAAGATCAAAGGGGAAGTGGTGGAGGAGGTGGAGGATTACAAATACCTGGGAGTTGTAATCTGCAACGGACTGGACTGGGCATCTAACACTGATGCTGTGTGCAAGAAGGGGATGAGCAGACTCTATTTCTTAAGGAAGCTGAGATCCTTCAATGTGTGCAGCAAGATGTTGGAGACCTTTTATCACAGTGTTGTTGCCGGTGCCATCTTCTTTGCTGCTGTGTGTTGGGGAAGCAGCATCAGAGCCAGCGACTCTAATAGACTAGACAAAATCATCAGGAAAGCTGGTTCTGTACTGGGACTAAGGCTGGAGTCCCTGGAAACTGTGGTGGAGAGGAGGACACTGAAGAAGATTCTGTCTATTATGGACAATAAACAGCACCCTCTCCACAACATAGTGGACAGACAGCGGAGCACCTTCTCACATAGGCTGCTCCACATGCCATCTCACTGTACAATAAAAGCTAAATCATTGTTCTGCACTAATCAGTCCAATTTTGCACAACTGCACTGTGGCACACGTGCTGTACATATATTTACATATACATACTGTATCTGCATTTTTTGAATCTTTGCAAGGACTGCTCTAAGCTGCTTTTTATATTGACAGCATGTTATATTTTATTGTTATTTTTATTTTGTCTACAATTGCTACTCAGTGGTGGTTGTTGTGTGTCTTGTCTTTATGCTGCTGTAACTGCAAAATAATTTCCCTGCTGGGATGAATAAAGTAATTCCATTCTATTCTATTGGATTGAGATCTGGTGACTGTGGAGGCCATTCAAGTTCAGTGAACTTATTGTTGTGTTCAAGAAACCAGTCTGAGATGATTCACGCTTTATAACATGGCGTGTTATCCTGCTTGAAGTAGCCATCAGGAGATGAGTTCTCTGTACTCATTTTTATGACCATGTCTTTATGTTATGGTTATAAAGACATGGTCAGCAACTATACTCGGGAATAGGGCAGAAACGATTCGTGGAATGATTCGAGTACCTCAATTATTAAAATTCTTACAAAATATCTGCCTCGAAGCATATAAATTTTATTTTATTATTTAGATGGCCGGCTTATTATTTGTGTTGCGCAGCGCTAAGTCATTGACGGAAGCTAAGTGTTAGCAGCATAATGTCCAATTTACTGGGAGGATTTTATTTAACCGTCAGACAAGGCTTCTGCATGTTGATGTGCCCGCTGAAGCCTAGTTCACATGGCACAATTTTAAATGTTTTGCCTCGCTTTTCCCCTTGCGACAATCTTCAAATGTTCCGAGTTCTAAGATGGTCGCTTGCGATAATCGTATTTGGAAACAGCATGAATGTTTATTCAGCATTTTGTGCAAGGAATATCAACAGAAATGATACTGAGAGGAACTGGAGCGAAACTGGCAACGTAGTTGATAAACCGGGCAACTATTCAGCTATCATTAACATGAGATAATATAGTTATAACCATAAGACTGTTCATGCAGTCAGGATTCTGACACTAGCTCACTTAAAATGAGTCCATAAACTATCGGTATTGCTTCTACATCCGTGATTGTTTACTCTAAATTCACGTATGGTATGTTGGGGTTTTACAGGATTTTCTTCTTGAGTCGGGATGTTAACTCACGAACATCACAAAAGTGTGTGGTGTGTGGCTCCTGTCGTGTGGCTGGACACATGGCAGGCGCACCACACCACACGAACCGATTGAACCTGTTGTACTTTTTTGGCTTGTGTGTGGTCACAGAGGTTTGGAAAATCAGCTGACAATTCTAAAATCATGCCGTGCCCTAACTCACCTTAATAATTTTTCATGATGACCATGTATTAAAGTTATAATTTTCTGCACAGATGGTTATTTTCAACAAGAACCTGCAGAAAAAAAGCTTTGTAGCAACGGTCAACCTAATGTTGGAGTGGAGGAAAACTGATCTATTTTCTTTAAAGAAATTGATGTAGCTAGCTGCCTTGACATTAAATTAGAACAAATAAAACACTGATTAAAAATACTTTTTTATCATGAATCACATGTTTTGGTCAGGCCCTCTATGTAAGAACATCCTGGATTATAAGTGAAAATGTTGTTGAATGTTGTTCCTAGGCCTGTCGCGATAAACAGTAAATCAATTAATCGTACGATAAATTAAAACTATTGACGTCATTTTAATTATTGGCATTATCGTCTCTTCCGGCCCTTTTCTCTTTCTGTTGATGACACCGAATGAAAAAAAGGCTCAACTCCAGTGCTCTCCACTGACCCCCCCTTCCTCATTTTACTTAGTGTAAAGCCCAGCGCACACGAGCTGTAGGGCGATTGTCGGCCCATTTTCAAAACCTGACAGACCACACATTAGCCGACAGAAATCCTAGGTATAACGGTTCGATCGGGTCCGTTCCTGCCGTGTGGTGTCCAACAATGGGCACAAAATAATGGCTACAAGTCCAGTTAACTAATTTTAAAACCAGGCATTAATCAATGCTTTACTACAATTGTTACATGCAGTGGTGGCTGCATGTGGGATTCCTCCCAGTTCGGGTTGCTGCTGAGCTCCGGCGGGTTAAGCAGGCCCAGCTGGTTTCACTCTGTCTCTTGATGAGCAGAGTATAAAACTAGCTGGGAAACTGACTTTCGGTGCCTCTTGGCCAATTGGGCAGCATGTGTGCTGCAGCTTTGTGGTGCTGCAAATGAGGATTTTGGTCTACTAGAAACCCTGGTTTTCATTGTTATTCTCCCTTTTCTTTTCTTGTAGGTTTTCATTTTCATCTTTGAGTTTTCTCTGGATCCCCCAGAATAAACCCTTTAATTTTACCCTCCTGGTTTTTGTCTCTTAATTTTTCCTGGCTTATCTATTGTTACAGCCCCCCCCTCCAAAACCCCTAGACTGCCTTGGGGATGTAACAACAATCTACCTGCAATGCATGTTGCTAGTGTCAGTCCTGACTGAATGAAAATCATTATAACCTATTTATGTCACGTAACGAAGAACAGCTGAAAAGTTACTGGGTTTATCAACTGCGGTAGCAATTTCACTCCAACTCCTCCTCTTGTCATTTCTATATTCTTTGCATGTTGAATAAACATTAATGTCCTTTCTGTATCATCTCTGATGTCAGCTGGACTTGGGTTGCCAGTGTCAGCTGTTTGGGATTCCCCTCTGTAATTTCCCCTCAGAAAACACAAGGAGAATCCACACTTTCTGATTGGCTACCTGTCACATTCAACAGGCTGCTTTAAGCTCCCAGTCGGGGAAAACCCCTGATTTGGATCAGAGCGGCAAGGACGATCTACCATAACACACCACACAATCTTAGAAAGATCAATGTTTTAAGATTGTCGTAAGGGGAAAAATAGGAGCAAAAATCATGTAGTGTGAACTATTGCATCAGGTAGTCGATGTGCCCATCTTCTCTATTTGAATCTAATTATTACTGAAGGGCAACATAATATACAGACTTCATAATCTGCACTCTTTTGGTTGAATGCAGTATTTATTTCCACTTTGGCTTTATGTTGTTTAGTTTTTTTTTTCAAGTGAATTTTTTGTTAATAGAGACTGAGAATCCATTTTATTTTTGTTTTTGGTTGTTTTGTTTATTTTGTTTATCAGTTCCAGTGTTAAGTGTTCTTTTGAAAATAAAGTGTATCTATCTTTGGCAGGAAAACGCATGGATTATTATGTCATTTCCATTAAATCAGTGTAAAAAGTCGTCAAACAATATTATCGTTTATTGCAATAATTTTTGAGACAATTAATCGTTGAGCAAAATTTGTTATCATGACAGGCCTAGTTGTTCCAAACTTTTTTTAATTATTACTTTGAGCTTCCAGGGCATTTATTGGGTCTTTAACATTTTGTTCTGTCTGTGACATTTAGCTGCTGTTGCCCGAGGGTATCCACAGAGAAAACAACAAGATATATGAAGAGGTGGAAATCCCATACAATGAACCCATGCCTGTTGGTTTTGAGGAGAGACCAGTCTACATATCTGAACTGGATGAGGTAAGTTAATCTGTAAGGTAATTTTGTTAAACTGTTTCCTCTGTTTTTCAGAGGGACTGGTACTTTTGTAGCATCACAGTGTAATGTTCATGTCATTTCATAACTCTATAGCTAACAAATCTAAAGACATTTACAGCGTCAGAATTAAGAGGAAAATGAAGCAACTAAACAGCTGAAGCATGTGTGCATCGTTCCAGAACAAAATGCATAAAATATATTTTTTTTTTGAGCACATTTGCAAATATTTCTATTTGTAATTGTTAAAGTTTACCTAAAGAAGCAACTGTGGGATTACTTTTTAATTGACCAGTAATTGAAATAATTAGTTTCAAGGCACCAAACAACTGCTATAAAAGGCCCTCTGTTCCTCTTTAGGAAAGTCGTTAATGCTTTTGTTATAAGCTGGTATAATTGTTAACTAGATGCAATGTAGTATTAAAACTTGAACCCTGACAATCTCAGATTCTGTGATAGTGCTATGAAATCAACAAACACAAATAAAGCAAGAAAATGATGTGCTGATAGCTGGTGGTGCAAGAAAGAATCACTGGGATGATGACCTAACTGGCATATTGCTTTCTCTTTGAAGAGGAAGAATAGACCTTCAAAGAAACAATTTGAAGAGAAATCTGACCGAGGTTTATAAGAATTGAAGTGCCCATTATATTTAATTTTACAGCGTTGGTTTTAAATCAGATATTTTTTTTCAACAAGAACGGCTTTCCTTCTGCTTCCGCCTATATCTTTTGTTCTGTAGGTCATATTGTACTCACTTGGTGCAGCTGATCACAGCTGAAAGTTGGAGATTGTCACAGGATCATATACTTGAGTTACAACACAGTTTTATCGAGTTGTAGTATTAACATTTCGAAGGGTAAAAGTATTAGATTAAAATCTACCTTTTTGAGCTTTACATCATGTTATAATGGTATTCCCTCATCAAAAACATACATTGATTCTTTTCCATGCTTCAGAAATCTCTGTGGCAGCCAGTCAGCTGTGCAAAACACTTGGGTAGACAGAGTGCTGCCTTCACGATGCAGCTCTTCCTCAGAACTACAGTTTGTGTAACACAGAGGTGTAAACACAAGTCACTGAGTAAGAGTAAAGTGAAATATTTTGTACTTAGAAAATGCTTGTTAAAATCTGAATATTCTTCTGAAAGTATGTAGTTGAAATTAATTTAAACTGCTAGCAGAC
Source organism: Xiphophorus couchianus (assembly GCF_001444195.1). Lineage (NCBI taxonomy): Eukaryota > Metazoa > Chordata > Actinopteri > Cyprinodontiformes > Poeciliidae > Xiphophorus > Xiphophorus couchianus. The sequence continues at coordinate 7,396,531 of NC_040238.1, forward strand.
ACAGTACAGGGTACACCCATTAACAGTACTAAAATGAATACAAAAATGTAGCAAAGAAGAGATATTAGTTTAAAAACCTTTAAAGAAACTGACTTACAGAAATACAGTTAACCAAAATACACCTGGTCCTTAAAAGCAACACTTACTTTCCTACCTGGCCATCTCTTTGCAGCAGGATATAGACACCTGCTGGTCTATATCCTCATGTTCTGATCCTCTGTAGGGGCTGGAGGAATTGCTCTGTTCAGTAATGCCTACAAGCGTGGCCTGCTTCAGCTGCACTCTGCTGGTCATACTAGAATAGAGAAATAGGAGAACACCATTTTAATTTCATAACACAACACAGCAAAAGGCATATTACATATAATTCGAAATAAAACTAAATACAAGACACATACACAACAATTACCATTAAAAAAAGACAGAAATTATGTGAATATTCTACTTCACTGTGTGATCTACCAACTTGGTTTTTCATTTTGCATCTGGAAGAAAATATATATTCAAGAGTTACATTGCCTCTCCTCATCCACAGTCACTTGATGTGTGGTGCAGATTAACGTGGACCTAATGACACCCTGGTGCAGTGGTCCAGTGTGTTTTCTCACTTTAGCTTCAATGCTAGTTAATACACACATGGAGGCATTACAGTTTTTAACACATATTTCTCCAGATACATTTGATATTTTCAACTCTTAATGTAACTCTATAAAAGTGTGCTGGTTAACGAATTTAAAAAAAACTGATGAATATTACACAAGTCTAGTTTATACACTTTACCTAGTGCTACCATTAGCTAGCACAATATGCTAACAGGGACAAGATATATGACTGCCGTCATATAAGTTGTGTAAGATTTCTTCTTTGAAAAATAGATGGACACTTTAGTAGCCATTAGACTTAGACTTAGACTGACTTTATTGTCATTTTGCATGCACAGGGTGTATACAGAACGAAATTTCATTGCATACGGCTCAGGACAGTGTTTTGAGCTTCCAATGTTGTGAGGTTACTCCAGAATAAAATAAAATACAGTATAAAACATGAATATAAATATAAAATATAAAGTGCAGGACTGACAGTAAAAAGGAAGTTACTTAGCTCTGTACATGTGCAAGGTATAAAGTGGAGACTAGATTTTAAGTGCAGTCCAGTTAAGAGTTCAGCAGTCTGATGGCAACTGGGAAAAAGCTGTTTCGGAACCTGGTGGACCTGCACCGGATGCTGCGGAACCTCTTTCCAGAGGGCAGCAGGGAGAACAGTCCATGGTGGGGGTGTGAGGGGTCACTGATGATGTTTCGGCCTCGGGACAGGCAGCGCTGGGATGAAATGTCCTGAATGGAGGAAAGGGGGGCCCCGATGATCCTCTCTGCTGTCCGCACCACTCTCCTCACGTTCTTCCAGTCGGAGGCGCTGCAGCCTCCACACCACACAGAGAGGCAGCTGGTCAGAATGCTCTCTATGGTGCTTCTGTAGAACGTCTTGAGGATGGGCGGGGGCAGGTGTGCTCTTCTCATCCTCTGCAGGAAATACAAACGTTTCTGTGCCCTCTTGACCAGAGACGTGGTGTTCACAGTCCAGGTGAGGTCGTTAGTGATGTGCACCCCCAGGAATTTGGTGCTGCTGACCACCTCCACAGCCGAGCTGTTGATGAGCAGTGGAGCGTGGCTGGGCCGGTTCTTCCTGAAGTCGACGATCATCTCCTTTGTCTTGTCAACGTTCAGGATCAGGCTGTTGTCTCTGCACCAGTCCACCAGCTGCTCCACCTCCTCTCTGTAGTCCAGGTCGTTGTCGTCTCTGATGAGGCCCACCACCGTTGTGTCGTCCGCGAACTTCACGATGTGGTTGGTGGCGAACCTGGGGACGCAGTCGTGTGTCATCAGAGTGAACAGCAGAGGGCTCGGGACGCAGCCCTGAGGGGAGCCTGTGCTGAGGGTGATGACATCGGAGGTGTGTTGTCCGATCCGGACTGACTGAGGTCTGTCGGTGAGGAAGTCTAGCAGCCAGTTGCACAGGGGGGTGCTGAAGCCCAGGTGTCCCAGTTTTCCTGCCAGATGCTGTGGGATGATTGTGTTGAACGCTGAGCGGTGTAATTTTGTGAAGATTACTTACCATTCACATTCTGCGTCCCAAAACGAAGCAGCAAGTTTTGCAGTTCAGGACAGAGTGCTGACATTACAAAGAGTCAGTCATCCACTTTAGTCAGTGCTAAAAGGTTTAGCGCTGTCTTACATTGTTCGTCTTTAGGTCCCGCCCAGGATGTTCATGTGAGATTCACAAGCAAAAATTTGAGAAGCGCAACCAAAAAAAGGAAAATCACAACCAAAGATTTCTGACACACCCAAATAAGTTTGTTTTGCAAAAAACGTTTTCACTTCATGAGACAAAGATTTGTGATTTTAATAAAAAAAAAAACAAATTTCTATTTTGTTAAAATCATTACAGTTCTAAAAGTTTTGATCACAATTTTATTTTTTTAATTTGAGGTTAGGTCTTTATGATTGAATAATTGTGAAACAAATTTAACTCCATACTGAATGCTGCTTTTCCATGTTTGGTTCTGTTTCTGGGGATGCAGAGCAGACCAGAAGCAGAAGACCTGAGAGCTCTGGAAGGTTGATACAACAACTGCAGATTTTTAATGTGTATTATATCACTGCTAAACTGTTCAGTGATTTATAAATAAACAACAGTATTTTACAGTCTATTCTCTCCATGGAAGAACTGTCGAAGTGGTGCGATGTGCTCTATCTTCCTGGTTGTAGTCCAAATGCAAGCAGCAGCGTTTTAGATCAGCTGCAGCTGGACGATTAATTTTTATTTATGCAGACCTGTGAAGACATTGTTGCAGTAATCAATGCGACTAAAGATAAACAAATGAATGAGTTTATTGTCGTTCTGATAATGTTATTGTTTTGATTTTTATATATATGTTTATAGAACAAGCAAAAATTTGATAATAATCCCCAGTTATCCTTTGTCAAGTAACAAAACTTTGTTTCGACTATCATACCACAATCAATTTTCTAATGCAAAAGTTCCCTTTAAAGATGAAATCAGTGCCATTCACTCCACCTGACACCAATTTTTATGTTGTAGCTGAATATTGTTAGCTGCTGTTTTCTTTTTTCTCAGTAAATGGAGAGACCAGGGATTGCAGTGTCCAGTGAGTGATGTTCTTTCTTAATAGAAGTGTTGTAGCTATCAGCCAGCTGTCAGGTAACACAATGACCTGCCAGTCTGACTGACACCTTGACAGACAAATCCACATGCTAGTGGTACATACATCCCCCCAGCCTACTGGAGAATTACCTGACATCTCTGCAGATATTTTATAGGAGGGGAGAATGCTAAAAAAGCTGCAGCTCAGCTTGCTCTGGTCCTTTGGGTGGTGGACTCCACCACAGTCTACACACAACATTGTCTTTTAATGGCTCAGCTCCCACTGTGTCCGCAGAAGTGGGTTTTGTAATCCATCAGTACTATATCACTAGTGAAGATGTAGTTGTACTAAAGGTCAGTCCCTCATCTCTATGTTTGGTCTTTTATTTATGAAGACGGTGAAGTACAACGCCTGTGAACCTATAAAAGCATTTTGTTGCACTTCACTCCCTGTCACTCACCATAATAAGGATTCTGCTTTTTGGTGTGTGTATGTGTAAGAGAATGTTTTGTGTGTCTGATGCCATACCAAATTGATTAATGAATGGTTTAATCACATCTGCACCATTGCTCTTGTTTCCACAGGTAATGAGAGTGGCTCAGGTGTTTTTTGCACTGAGAATGGCGTAGTCCCTTCAGTGCCTGTCAATTTCAATCTCCATCATGGTTGTCCCATTGATTCCTTCATTAGCCATGGAATATTGGACTATTATACAAATGCCTAAGTAATAATGATAAAAGTCCGTAGTATTCTGGCTGCTTTTGAAAGCTTTGTCTCGTCAAAGCCCTTCCACACATGTGCAACATGGCTAATTGAGTGTATTTTGTTTTAGAGTTACATGGTCTGCCTGACGTTGTTAGTTGTTAGACCCCATTTTCCAAAGCTGACTGATCTACCTTCATCTTCCAGCATTCAGGTGCTGGACTACATCTTGCTGATATCAATTGTAACCACATATATGGCTATGGCGGTGGAACAGGGGCAAAACACAACCCATGTATGGAGGCCTTATAATTTATATGCTGCAACGTACTACAGTATATACATATACTCTTACTAAAGGAAAAGAAATACAAGCATTACCTGTAATATATGGTAATATATTTTAATATTGCCCTAATACATTTTGGATTATACTATATGTTGTAAGTACACTCTTATGTATTTATGTATTATACAATATATTATTCATATATTAGATGAATATCGCATGTAATATAATATTCAATATATATAAAATATTCATGACTGTCGCTTTTCATATATTGCATTATATTAAACATCTACAGTATGTACAGGGGTTGGACAACCCCTGTATGAAGCACCTGGTTTTAGACCACAATAACTTATTAGTATGGTGTAGGGCCTCCTTTTGCGGCCAATACAGCGTCAATTCGTCTTGGGAATGACATATACAAGTCCTGCACAGTGGTCAGAGGGATTGTAAGCCATTCTTCTTGCAGGATAGTGGCCAGGTCACGACGTGATGCTGGTGGAGGAAAATGTTTCCTGACTCGCTCCTCCAAAACACCCCAAAGTGGCTCAATAATATTTAGATCTGGTGACTGTGCAGGCCATGGGAGATGTTCAACTTCACTTTCATGTTCATCAAACCAATCTTTCACCAGTCTTGCTGTGTGTATTGGTGCATTGTCATCCTGATACACGGCAACGCCTTCAGGATACAATGTTTGAACCATTGGATGCACATGGTCCTCCAGAATGGTTCAGTAGTCCTTGGCAGTGACGCGCCCATCTAGCACAAGTATGGGGCCAAGGGAATGCCATGATATGGCAGCCCAAACCATCACTGATCCACCCCCATGCTTCACTCTGGGCATGCAACAGTCTGGGTGGTACGCTTCTTTGGAGCTTCTCCACACCGTAACTCTCCCGGATGTGGGGAAAACAGTAAAGGTGGACTCATCAGAGAACAATACATGTTTCACATTGTCCACAGCCCAAGATTTGCGCTCCTTGCACCATTGAAACCGATGTTTGGCTTTGGCACGAGTGACCAAAGGTTTGGCTATAGCAGCCCGGCCGTTTATATTGACCCTGTGGAGCTCCCGACGGACAGTTTTGGTGGAAACAGGAGAGTTGAGGTGCACATTTAATTCTGCCGTGATTTGGGCAGCCGTGGTTTTATGTTTTTTGGATACAATCCGGGTTAGCACCCGAACATCCCTTTCAAACAGCTTCCTCTTGCGTCCACAGTTAATCCTGTTGGATGTGGTTCGTCCTTCTTGGTGGTATGCTGACATTACCCTGGATACCGTGGCTCTTGATACATCACAAAGACTTGCTGTCTTGGTCACAGATGCGCCAGCAAGACGTGCACCAACAATTTGTCCTCTTTTGAACTCTGGTATGTCACCCATAATGTTGCGTGCATTGCAATATTTTGAGCAAAACTGGGCTCTTACCCTGCTAATTGGACCTTCACACTCTGCTCTTATTGGTTCAATGTGCAATTAATGAAGATTGGCCACCAGGCTGGTCCAATTTAGCCATGAAACCTCCCACACTAAAATGAGAGGTGTTTCAGTTTCATTGTCCAACCCCTGTATGTGTTTATATATCCCAAAATATATGTAATTTTATATTTATTAATATTCACCATCATGTATTAAGATTTATGTGAGAAAATGTATTCGTAATATATGTAAAAACCAGTAACGTGCGGTCAGGGGAGGTGAGGCTCTGCCTCACCTGTCATCATGGAAAAATAATATATAATGATAAAATAATTTATATTGCTATTTTCACCCTGTGGTTTGTACAATGAAGTATTTATTTTTCATTTAGGTTAACCAATTTTGATTATTTTTTCTTCAAAATTCCTGAATTTCTGCAGCGGCTGAAAGACTCAGCAGCGAGCTGAGCCTCACCTTCGATTGCACAACCCCTCTATAACTGCGCTGGCTGCCATTGTATGAGAGCACGTCCCTCCTGTCTGTACGTCGCCAATGAAGTGGTTAAAAAAAACACAATATATAAATTGATTTTCCATAATTTAGCTTATGTATATAATGTACAGTGTTTTTGTCACGCCCTGCGACAGACTGGCGACCTGTCCGGGGTGTACCCCGCCTCTCGCCCGGAATGTAGCTGGAGATAGGCACCAGCAACCCTCCCGACCCCATTAGGGACAAGGGTGAACGGAAAATGGATGGATGGATGGATGGATGTTTTTGTCACCAACTGTGTGCATAACTTGTGTGCTGTGGAGAGAGAATGATTTATCTTAGTGAACAAAGAATTATGTTCGGCGTGTGCGTTTATATCTCAACATGCTGCTCAGCGCATGACTCTGTGTCTGAGCTGATGAAGTTTATGTATGTTGTTGGCCGGTGCACTCGTGGTTAAGCGGTTCAGCCTGTGGAGGAGCTTACGCGCCTGCATTATTTCATTTTATTTAATTATTTTTCTGGTTACACAATGCATCAAACCACATCAAATGCTTTGTCCACTTAGCCAGAGTTACTGTGCGTGACAACGCGGAGATCTGAAAAACTGGTCCCATAAAGCTTGAGCAACAAAACAGTTCCTGTGGCCCTTACTAAACTAAACATGTTCCTGTGAAGTGTTGTATCTGAAATCCAGACATTCAACTCTTGGCAGTGAGTTTCTGACCATAATATTTACCAAGAAAATTCACCAGTGTTATTTTGGCAGTAAGTTTATATTCCACTCTCAGCTGTTGCTGATAATGCATGTGATGTCATCAGTTCTGTTGTTGCTAAGATACAGACACAACACCCCAATGCATTTGTGGCAATACCTGGTGATTTTAATCATGCCTCACTCTCTTTACCACTGGCAACATTTCACCAGTTTGTTAGCTGTTCCATCCGGGAAAACAAAATTTTGGATTTTTTTAATGATAATGTCAAGGATGCATATGTCTCCAAACTAAGACTTCCTCTGGGGAAATTGACCATAATCTTGATTTCTCTGCTCTGAATACAAATGCCTTGTGAAGAGGCTGCCTGTTAGGAAGATGATTGTTAGGAAGTGGTCAAAGGAAGCAGAGGAGGCCCTCCAGGCTTGTTTTGAAGCAACTGATTGGACTACTCTCTGCCAGCCACATGAAAATAACATCGGTGCCATGACTCAGTGTGTGACTGACTTTACAAACTTCTCTGTGGACAGCAGCGTCCCCACCAGAACAGCAAAATGCTTCCCGAATAACAAACCCTGGATCACCAATGACCTAAAGGAACTGTTAAACAAGCAAAAAAGAGCCTTTAGGGAATGAGACAGAGTTATTGAGGAGTAAGCTCAAAGTCAAGATTAGAGATCAAGGAGAAGTACTGGAAGAAGCTGGAGAATAAACTACAGAGAAACGGTATCAGAGATGTGTGGTCAGGGATGAAGAAGATCACAGGCTTCAAGCAAAAGGAGAATCAGATCAATGGAAGCCTGGACAGAGCAAATTAGCTGAACACATTTTTCAACAGTTCAGGAACAAGCTCATCATCATCCTCTCCCATACATCATTGTCCTCTACCATACAAACATGTCACCTTACTCTGACCCACTGCTTTCCTGTCAAACCTCTTCCACATCAGTTATGGACTCTTCTGCTTCCACAAGTTTGTCTTCAACCAAATCAGGAAGGGAGCAGTGCTCAACACATCAGTATCACCTAGTGGACGGGTGGAGGAACTGCGTGAGAGTGTTGATGTGGCGAGCGGGTATCATTGCCAGAGTTCCCGCAGTCGCCATAAGGCCAGAGCGGTGCTGAACTGCGAGGGCTTTCAACACTGTTTCCAGCTTTAATTTTAATTGTATTTTTTGCTTGTTGTTTGCTGCATTTAAGATTCTATAGGTGTGGGTTTAAATAGCATTTCAGTGGTGATGTCTTCCCGTAACACAAAATGACCCAGTAATGTTTTTACATTTCTTGTCAACTTACCATCTTTTTTTTTTTACCCCTCCAGGGGGTCTTTTGTGGGCTCTAGTGTCCCTTATGTGATAGTAGGCTGACAGGAAACAGGGAAGGAGAGGGGGGAAGACATGCGGCAAATGTCGTTGGGTCCGGGAGTCGAACCCGCGACGGCCGTGTCGAGGGCTCAAGGCCTCCAAATATGGGTCACGCTAACCCCTACGCCACCACGGCACGCCCAACTTACCATCTTTTAATACAAAATCATGGTGGGACCGCTAGTGGACCTGTCGGTGGACCGCCTCGGCACCCCGACCACCCAACTTAGCAAGTTTTCTGGAGGAAGCAATGTGTTCCTTATAAAAATGTTTAGCTCAATTTGAGAGGACCCAACACACTGGGCTAAAAAATCTCAAATACTTAACATCAGATTTGTAATTTTTGTTCAGCAAGTCTAAGATAGCACTGAGCCCCGTGTGTGCCGTGGAGGGGCCACATCAAAATTGAATTAGGAAATGCAATTAAGAAGTATTAATTATACATGGAGGCCTGTTAAGTTGTGCCACTTCTTTTCAGCACAGTGCTTATTACACTGCCTTTTGCACATCAAAGTAGAAGAGGGCAAGCTGTCAACAGTGTGGAGAATCACAGGATGATGGCAGATCAGACTGGAATGACAGCAACAGGCAACCATACCTTTGCCCTCAAACTGAGAGTAAAAAGCTCTAGTGAGGAGCTCTTTACCTGGCAGGGTTAGGGTAACCCTAACCCTATCCCTTGTTACCATCACCACCAGAACATTGTAATAATTTAGTTCAGTTTGTTTATTTAGATCTGATTCACAACAAATGTCTCAAGGCACTTTAAAAACCAATGAACCATTTTACAAACAATATACAGTTAATATAACTATACATTAATCATTTAAGCAGATTTAAGTCAATCACATACAATTTGATAATAATTATAAAAAATGCTGCCAAGTTCAGTTAATTATTGCAATTACTAAAATGTTGGAAAACCAACGGACAGCACAGAGTGACAAATTTGAAGTAATGTATGGTGTTTTAGTCTCATACTGGTCAGTGTTCTAAATAAGTTAATCCAGTCTGGAAAGCCAGTTGAAATTTGTAATTTGAGGAAGAAAAGAGGAAACCTGCAGTGCTGCTGGCTTTACAGCAGACTTGAGGGATGTCTCAGAAAGTGGAACTGAAAGTCTTAAGGTGCGTGATATTTTTTTAGGGCTGAAACAATTCCTCGAATGATTCGAGTACCTTGATTATTAAAATTCCTCGAGGAAACTTTAATAGCCTCGAAGCAAATTGTGTTTTATCATTTAGTGCACAGAGTTCTGGCCGGGTCATTATTTGCATTGTGCAGAGCTCTCACTTCTGCCTACGAGTTTTTGATGAAAGCTAAGTGTTAGCAGCATAACGTCAAATTTTGAAGTTTGGTCTGGGTTATCATTCTTGGGGGACAAATAAGCATCCTTAAAAGGACTGGTGCGATGCCTGAAGTACGGCAGTGTTTCGGAGCAGCCTGGTGGTTATGAAAAGTGAACGGTGGGGAAGAGCGCAGCCGGTGTATTTATACAGGTGAGTGAACAGACTGAACACTGCAAGCGACTGTGCTTTAGATGTGTAGCTTTGCGAATGAACTGGAAAATTTATTTCATCCCGCTCTCAACAAATGGGTGATGGAGCGCATCATGGTGGTACATAGCTGGTAAATGTTTCTCTGTGTGATGAACGAAGGTGTCGAATATAGTTGCTAACATGGACACAAAAACTATAAATGGCTGGGCAAAGTGAGAGTTCATGTATTAAATTGATTAAAGATGAATACATAAACTAAAAGCTGGAGTGTAGATATTATTTTATAAGCATATTTGTGAGCCTGATTCTTTATTCATCCATTTTCTGTACATCCTTGTCCCAAATGGGGTCGGGAGGGGTGCTGATGCCTATCTCCAGCGAATGTTTCGGGCGAGACTGCCTTTTTATTATTAAATCAAATATAATTGCAGATTTTTATATAACTTTTCTTCAGGTTAACTTTGAAAATGAGCTACTATTGTTACAAGTTAATTTGAAAAACTACAGAAAAGTAATTGTTAGGGATACTCAAATATGAAAAATTTGACTGATATTGATATCCGATAGTAACATCCGATAGTAAATATCCGATAGTTTTGTTGGGTTTACCAATGTTTTATTTCTTTTTTTTATCCGATTACTTGATTAATCATAAGAATAATCAATAAAATACTCGATTACTAAAATATTTGTTTACAGGAGCCCTAATATATTTGCATTCAAACAAATTGTCTAATCCATGTCTGCTGCTTTTTTTTGTGTGTGCGCATGGGGTGGCTAGAGAGCATACAGCCAGTACTCTGCAGCAGAAATGATTGATGCTTTTTTCATTTAAGTTAAAATGATTTAATCTTTAATTTAACTGTTTCTAGTTTTGACATTAGAACCAGAATAACAGTACTTAATAAATCCCCATGGAAAATTCTTGTGTTACAGCTGCAGCAATTATAAGAGCATGAAAAGGAATAAAAAATAAAATCACCAAAACCAACTACAAATATGAAAGAAAATATACCCATAGCAAATAGTAAAAGTCTAACTAGACTATCTACCAGGGGTGCACCGATTTATCGGCCAGCTTTTACTGGTACAATACAAAGAAAGAACCACAGACAACATTTGAGTTTTCAAGCAAGCTTTTGCAAAAGGAGAAGACACAGCGTACTCTGAACAGTTCACCATGTGTTCTGAAACTGCAGTAGAACTTGCCTTTTATTAACACAAAACAAAAGCAAGGGGGCTGGTGCTGATAAGATTAGGAGTCCCCAGGAACTAACGCATACCAAACGCAGTTTTACGACTAAGGAATCTCTACGTAGGGGGGACACAGAGTATAAACAAACACGGGTTTACGGCTAAGGAAACTCTCAGAAGACCATCTTCAAAGAACATGTTTTAAGGGTTAAAAGGAAGTCATCTCTGTCTCACACACATGTTCACACTTAAGCAATAGATGACCCTAATAACACTACTAATGTAATAGTGATAATAAAATTATTCTAACAATATTGGTGCCGATTTTCTTAATTTTGGGAGATTGGTGATCAGCGATTTTCACATAGGAAGCCGATCTTATCCACCGATCTTATTTAGCTTGGCAAAGGTCTAAGAATCAACCACTGTCCTCTTTTGTGCCCCAGTGAGAAAGGTTTGACTGATAGACCTTTCTCTTCAAGTTATGTCTGCACGTTTATATTTAACAATAGTGACCTCCCTGTTGCCAACCCAACAACTTTCCTGCTGTATTGAGCAACATTTCAGACAAAAAAAATTGGTATCAGCCAAAATCGAAATCGGCAGTTAAGCTTTTAAAAAGATCGGTAATCTGGTGATCGACTACAAAACTTCTATGCACCCCTACTATCTACTTTATTTATAAGTTCAAACAATTTTAAAATAAATGAAAATAAACACTTATGTAGTTATTTATATGTACCACATAAATATACACAATACACCAAGCTGAATAGATAATCTAGATCTGTTTTCAATTCAAGATATTGCACATGTTGATTATGCTCAAATAATTTACAAACATGACTGCAAAGATTGTAATATCTGTAGTATACTTTTATAAACAATATCTTTCATTTTTAACTTCAATTAGTGCTTTTTATTTCCACTTGAAGCATATACAGGGATGCCTTATTCCACTGTCGTACAATTAGCAGCATCACTTTTTGATTTGATTGTAACATTATTCTAACCTGACAATGTCCTTAAAATTTAGAAGAACGTTTCTAGGGGCTCGGATCAGTAATGTTTGGTTAATTAAGATAGTGAAAAGTGCTGAAATTTTTTTACTTTAACTATGAAGTACAAAAAAATAGTGTAGATGTAACATCACATTGGTTGTGGATATTTAAACATAAAGCTTATTGTTTTTCTGCTGGTCTTTATAACCTTGCCCATATTCATTTATGGAGGCAAACTTTGCTGTGTTCCAGTGAAAGAGGTGGTGCTATTGTAGCATTAATTATTTGTGGATAGAGTCAGTGCTGAGGCAATCAAAATAGAAAGAAGTGGTTCTAATTTAGGCACAGGCTCCAAACCATCACTAAAGCTGCGAAATCTTTCTGACACAATCACAGGTTTCACACTAATGGAGGAAAAAAACAATACAATCATAACCTTCTGAGAGCAAGGTTTTTATATGAAATAAACTCCGTCGATAGAAAATGTTTTAACATAAACATAAGATTTATCCCACTGTTCATTATGAATAAAATACATAAATTCAATTTAGTTTTCTAATGATTCCTGCTGTTTTTAAATGATCAAGCTCATGCGCTGCTGAAGAAATCTGCGATTCACTTGACTTAAGTAAGCCTGGCTCGACATAGCTGCACCTCCAGAGCCTGGTTTGGTCTTTGTGAAACACAAAATGCCAGGATGAACTATGTCAAGCTATGTCAAAGCTATGTCAAACCTGGCTTTACCTCTGATTTGTATTGAAAAACAGAAAATTTTCCAAGCACATTTTTGTCTTTCAACCTTGTCCTATTTCTGTGCTCTTCTAATACCAGGAAAAATATGTTTTGTTGAAAGAGTATGAGTTAAGGTATTATTCTAATGTAGTAAATAAATGCAGAAAAAGCAATAATATAGTATGAAAACTGTTGATATAAGTCTATAAAACTGCTAATAGAAAATGGTTACTTTGTTCAGTTTTTAAAGATTTACTTATACACTGTTGTGGTTCAAGACCTCTTTAGCATAATAGAGAGATTGATGGTATTATCAGAGATCTCAACAAATCGCACAAGCCTGCTGGTGGAGAACGAGAGAGGCAGGCAGGAACAAAGATCAGTTTAGAGAATATATTCAGATGAATGAATTTTCTGTTTAAAATAGACTATCCATAAAAATCTGTCAAAAAGAGCTATAATACTAAAACGTTTGAGTGTGAGTGGGAGGTAAGAGTCATTCATTACTTATGCCTTTCATTTAACCCACGCACATTATGGCTCTCCTGTAGCTGCTAAAAAGCAAAGCTTTCTGCATTTCTTAATCCCTCAACCCCTTCAGACCATTTCTGTGAACATGTAGCATTTCTCAGAGCAAGTTAGAAGCCTGAGTGGATTCTGTTCAATAAGAAGCCCAGTCTATATGGTGTGCATCTGTTTTTCAGTGTTGCCGACTATTTTTGAGTCATCAAAAAGTAAGTAAAGCTTGTAGTTGATGCAAATGCGGAATACATCAGCTCCACTACAGAATGGCATTTGCTCTCACTCACAACACACACAGTAACAGATCTATTGAATAAATTAGGAAGGCTTTTACCACAGTAGCAGGAGCAGGATGCCTGGATTATGATTCATTAGTTAAAAAGCACCCTAATAAATTCACCACTTTTAATGTTTTGAAGTCCTATTAAAGGCACACTGAGGCTTGTGTAACCCTGTTTTCCATTACAGCTTTCAATAAATGACAATCAGCACTCTATCTAAATACCAAAGAGGGGAAACATCAGACTTTCCAAACTGCCTTTCAAAATCATTCTAATAAAAGCCAAAGACTTATTAGGCATTGTGTGCTGCCATTTCAGAGGAGTGAAGCACTTTGTTCCAGAGTTGGGCAGGCTTAAGTTAATGAACGAAGTTGCTACTTGACTCTAAATGATTTCCATTGCTCAGCAGAAGAGTTTGCCTATCAATCTACATCAGTTTCCCAGGACCATCCAAACACAACTGACTGAGAAGAAACTGACTCGTTAGCCTAACCCAGTTTTCAAACAATGAAGGCACAGAACATGTAACCGAAGCAATTCTTCAATCATTCAATAATTTTTTACCATAACTGTTCAAAGAGCCAGGAGTGTTAAAATGTATTGTTTGATTAATCATGAATTCAAAATAAGTCTTCCAAAATGATGTGGAATTATTACAATTCATTACATTTTTAAATAAATAAAAAACATCAAAAGTTGACCCCATGAGGAAAAAAACTAATTTGATTTAATGCACATTATTGGAGCTACAGTGTTTAAATAAATCATAGTTGAAACTAGAAAATTTCTGAAAACAATTTAACTGGGCCTGCTAAAGTGTGCTATTGGTTGGAACCCAGCGTTCTGACTCTAAAACTTACCATCACTTCTATTCTTAGCTACAATGTACTCAATAGCATGTGGAGAATTAAAAGCATGTTGACTAATCAGCATGCTAAAATTAGTATATAAACTAAAATGAGCTAAAATGCTAATGTTAACCTAAATGTTCTTGCATCTTGTCTTACTCCATTAAGTATGCTAAACATAGCTAATGAATTACAAAATAGCTAAAACCTATTTTAGGGAAAAGGCTAATGCTTCTTTCCCCACTAGTGGGAAGCAGTGCACTGGTAATATCGTGGCATTCAACCACTCAACGTTTGGTGGGAAATATTTTTGATGAGTTACATTATTTTAGCCCTACCACTTGCACTGGGTCAAGGAAACATCCTAGCCTAGAAGGGTCATAAGAGAACTTCTGAAGTTGACTTTAGGAGAGTGGGTTTTATTTAATGATGTTTGAATAAACATCATTAAATGTTTATTCAAACAACAACTGCCTTCTTGCTGGAAATGTGCTATATTTGAACAATTATATTCACAGATTGGTTATAATTATAATCAAGATCCCCTGCAGTTTGCTTATCGCCGTGGAGCTGGAGTTGATAATGCATCGTACGCCTTCTTCAACAAACCTACTGTCATCTGGACAAAGCAGGCACCACCATGAGGATCATGTTCTTTGATTTCTCCAGAACATTTAACACAATTCAGCTTAATCTGCTCTTTGAGTAACTCAAGACACAGGTGGAGGCCTCAACAATTATCTGGATCTATGACTACCTCACAAACAGACCACAGTTTGTGGACTGAAGGACTGTGTGTCAAACCAGGTGATCAGCAACACAGGAGCACCACAGGGGGCTGTACTCTCACCGTTCCTTTTCACACTTCAGATTGACTCTGCAGTTGTCAGGTGTATCAGAGATGGACAATAGGCTTGTTACAGCCCCCCCCCCCCCCCCCTTTTTGTGAGGAGGGGAGTAACACGACAGCCACAATCATTTGACAGAGTCCAGGTGAATGTTGTAAAAAAGAGGGATTTATTGATAACGAAAATCCCGGAAGGCTCACACAAACTGTGGGGGAGAAAGGGGCGGTTAGGGGGGTGCCGAATCATAGAAAATAATAAAACAAAACAGGGCCTAACTACCGTCTGAACTAAAGAAACAAAAAGAAAACAAAAACCCTGTTTATCTAATCTAACAAAAGTTTCCACCAAAACTTTACATGGGAGGCACCCCCCTCCTTACCTAGTGTATCTAACAGAAAATACACCTACGTGATGAAATGTACAGGGTACCCCAAACTTACCTCGCCCTCTAACTCCCACCACAAACCTTCACACAAAGAGCAACAAGACATGTGTCAGGTAACAAAGCCAGCTCTCCGCTCTCCCCAGCTGGGCTGCTTAAATAAGGCCTCCCTGCATGCTGATTGGCCCATAGTTGATGAGGATCAATCAGAGGAGATTGACACCAGCTTTCCCTAGTACCTGTGAAGAAACAAAGGGGGAGGGAAAAAAGAAACAAACAGCCTGCCAGGCATGTAACAGGCTGAGTACAGATTTGGTGGACCGCTTCTTGTCATGATGTGGGAGCAATCAACTCATCATGAATGTGGACAAAACAGAGGGGTTGATTGTTGCCTTCAGGGGGAACAGGGTTAGATCAAACCCTATTTCCGTCATGGGAGAAGAAGTGGAGGTGATTGAGAAATATAAATACCTCGGTGTTCACCTTGACAACAGACTGGACTGGAGACGCAACAGTGAATCCTTATTCAAGAAGGGACTGAGCAAACTGTACTTCTTGAGGAAGCTAAGATCCTTCAAGGTTTGCAGCAAGATGCTGCAGATCTTCTATAAGCCTGTTGTTGAGAGCATCATCTCTTCATCCATCATCTGTTGGGACCACAGCATCAGAACCAGGGACCTTAAAAGGCTCAACAGCCTGATAAAGAAGGCTGGTACTGTTCTGGGGGTGACTGTGAAACCTCTTGAGGTGATAATGCCAAGAAGAATTCTTCATAGGATCAAGAAAACTACGGACCATCCTGACACTGTCTTAGGAAGACAGAGCATCTTGAGTCAGAGGTTTTTTCAGGTTCAGTACAGTACAGAACGCAGCAGCAGATCTTTCCTGCCAACAGCCACCACCATGTTCAATAACTCTTTGAAGAATCTAAATTAATGAGTTACAACAATCCCTTTGGGATTAATAAAGTATTTTTATATTTGTATTTGAATTGAATGTACATAAAATTACCTTGCCTTATTGATATTGTACTGTATTTTTGTTACTAACCATTATACCTGTATGATTGCCAGGACACTCCTGTGACCGAGACCTTTGATCTCATGGAGAATTAGCCTGTTTAAATACAGGTTGAAGAAAACCTTGGCAGCATGTGAAGTTGATGGAAAAGTCTGCAGTGTAAAGGTGAAGAGCCCTAGTGTGTTACTTCCCACTAGGACAGTAACACACAGGGCTACCACCTTATCGTGGTGGAGGTGTTTGAGTGTCCCAGTGATCCTAGGAGCTGTACTGGTAGGGTCATCCAAGGCAGGTCCTAGGTGAGGTACCAGATAAAGTGCAGCCCGAAGACCTCTTATGACGAACAAAACCTTTGGAATCAGTGTTCCCTCACCCGAACATGGGCCACCGGGGCCCGACTCTGGAGCCAGGCTTGGAGGTGGGGCATGTTGGCGGCTCAGCCCGAAGAGGTGACGTGGGTCCCCCTTCCCATGGGCTCACCACCTGTGAGAGGGGCCAAAGGGAACAGGTGCAGTGTGGGATGGGTAGTGGCCGAGGGCAGGGACCTTGGCAACCCAATCCTTGGTTGCAGAAGCTGGCTCTTGGAACATGAAACGTCACCTCTCTGGTGGGGAAAGAGCTTGAGCTAGTGTGTGAGGTTGAGAGCTTTCGGCTGGAAATAGCCTCACCTCAACGCATGGCTCTGTTTCTGGAACAAGTCTCCTTGACAGGAGTTGGACATACTTCCACTCTGGAGTTGCCCATGGTGAGAGGAGCCGGGCAGGAGTGGGACTTATTGCCCCCTATCTTGGTGTCTGTATGTTGGGGTTTACCCCGGTGAACGAGAGGGTAACATCCCTCCACTTACGAGTGGGGGGTCAGGTTCTGACTGTCCGTGCTTATGCACTGAACAACAGTTCAGATTACCCACTCTTTTGGGAGTCCCTTGAGGGGGTACTGGAGAGTCCCCTTCCTGGGAACTATCTTGTTCTGCTGGGGGACTTCAAAGCTCACGTGAGCAATGACAGTGAGACCTGGGGGGGGGGTGGTTGGGAGGAATGGCTCCGCTGATCTGAACTACAGTGGTGTTCTGTTGCTGGACTTCTGTGCTTGTCATGGATTGTCCATAACGAACACCATGTTCAAGTTATATGAACATATGTGCACTTGGCACGAGGACACCCTAGGCCACAGTTTGATGATCAACTTTGTCGTCGTTTCATCGGATCTGCGGCCACCTAAACAGGACACTCTGGTACAGAGGGGTGCGGTACTGTCGAAAGACCACTACATGGTGATGGGTGAGTTGCCACCGGTGGTGGGGGAGAAAGTTGGTCAGACCTGGCAGACCCAAAAGTATTGTGACAGTCTGCTGGGAATGTCTGGCAAAGTCTTCTGTGAGACGGAGCTTTAACTGCCATCTCCGGAAGAACTTTGAACATGTTCCGGGGGAGGTCAAGGACGCTGAGTCTGAGTGGATCATGTTCCGCGCCTCCATTGTCAGAGTGACTTACCAGAGCTGTGGCCACAAGGTTGTTGGGGCCTGTCGTGGCGGCAACCCTCAAACCCATTAGTGGACACCTTCGGTGAGAGGTGCTGTTAGGATGAAGAAGGAGTCCTATCGGGCCTTTTTGGCCTGTGGGATCTCAGAAACAGCTGATGGGTATCGGCAGTCCAAGGGGCTAACAGGCATCTCAGGAGGGGGAAGCAGTACAACACCAACACTGTTTAGTGGAGATGGTGTGCTGCTGACCTCGACTTGGGACGTTGTGGGCCGGTGGGCAGAATACTTCGAAGATGTCATCAATCCCACCAACATGCCTTCCATTGAAGAAATGGAGACTGGGGACTCTGGGTTGGGCTTTCCAATTTCTGATTTCTGATTCAGTAAGAGCAGTGTTGTTTTCGCCTTGGTCGTGGAACACTGGACCAGCTCTACACTCTCAGCAGGGTCCTGGAGCCTGAGTGGGAGTTCACCCAACCGGTCTGTTGTGGTGAAGAGAGAGCTGAGTCAAAAAGCGAAGCTCTTGATTTACTGGTCGATCTACGTTCCTACCCTCATCTATGGTCATGAGCTTTGGGTCATGACAGAAAGAACAAGGTCACGGATACAAGCGGCCGAAATGAGTTTTCCCCATAGGGTGTCTGGGCTCTCCCTTAAAGATAAGGGAAAAACTCAGTCATCTGGGAGGGACTCAGAGTAGAGCCGCTACTCCTTCACGTCGAAAGGAGCCAGTTGAGGCGACTCGGACATCTGGTTAGGATGCCTTCTGGACGCCTCCCTGGTGAGGTGTTCCGGGCACATCCCATCAGGAGGAGGCTCTGGGGAAGATCCAGGTCAAGCTGGGGGAACTATGTTTCTCGGCTAGTCTGGGAACGTCTTGGGATTCCACTGGAGGACCTGGCCCAAGTGGCAGGGGAGAGGGAAGTGGGGCCTCCCTGCTTAGGCTGCTACCCTCACGACCCGACCCCGGATTAGCGGAAGAAGATGGATGGATGGATGGATGGATGGATGGATACATTAAAGTAATATGTATTCAAATAAATTATTTATATACTACTGATTACTAAATCAATATAGTATGATATTGAATCAATATCAAACTGATATTGAATTATGACCCAAAGAAACAAAATTCAATTAATTTATGAGGTGCTTAACAGAACCCATCCTAATAGGGAGAGTGGTGTACAAGGAGACATGATTAAAATCTCCGAAGATCAGAAAGAAGGGCTATGGATGCTGCTGCTGGTAATAGTGCGGAGGACTTTGCTGGCTGCTGCAGCATTAGCTGGGAGAGACATACAAATAAAAAAAACCACAGACAATGTGACACACATACACATAAATGAGGTAGGTAGGAAGACAGGTGGGTCCATTTGACTTTCCATCTATGTCTAACATATATTTAACACACATGTAACAGTATGTCTTTACCAGTGACGTGCGGTGAGGTTCATAGTTGGTAAGGCACTGACTTAATCATAATCAGATTTACAACTATAGACCCCTGTATGTTATTGTTTACATAAGGAAATTTCACGCATGCGGACAACAATGGTGGGCAAAAAGACTATTCTTTTACATACAATCCATAGCCGCGCTGCCACGGTAGAATAATTTCTTTTGTCCTGTTCTGTGTTTTCTGTGTGTTAATTTTGAGTTTTCAGTGTCTCTGAGTCTCTTCGTTGTCCTGTCCTCCCCTTGATTGTTCCCAGGTGTGTCTCATTTCTGTGATTACCCTCCCGTCTATTTAATGCCACCTGTGTGTCTGCGTCTCTGTCGGGTCCTTGTCGAATGTGCGTTTAGTCCTTCGTCTTGTCCATTGAATTTACCAGTTGCTACCGGCGTTGAGCCCTGGCTTCTGCTCAGTCGTGCTGCCTGGTTGTGTGGACTTTGTTTGGGACATTCATTATTAAAATCATTTATTCATCCTGCCTGGGTCTACAAGCATCTGCCTCACCATCACCTCAACAGCACCGTTTCATGACATCTTTAACTTAATCAAACTTGGACAGGTAGGTATTATTAATTTTGTGCTATGCTCCAAAGCAAAGGAAAAAACCATTGAAGTACAACTCAAAACCACTTCTTTGATCGCTCTCTTTATCAGGACAGCTACGCACAGACTCGTTGCCATAGCAACTGACAACGCCACAAAAAACAAACAAAAGAAGCACTCAAATATTTCCTACACAAAGGGCAGAACATTCAGCCTGTTGCAGTAGTATGGTTTTAGGTTTAATGTTTATTTTACGATTATTAATAAGTGATTGCTGTTGTACTAGGAGAAAACCCTAAATGTATCGCTGCACTTAGTGTATGGCTAGCTCGCTGTCTCTTACTCTGCAGTTGTGGAGTAATGATGTCTGGGATCATGAGCACCCGATGCCATGAGGCAAGAGAACTGCCTGCCTCACCTCGAATCTGTTCTCTGCCATTTCTGATCACTGCTCGCTCAACGCACACCTCTGAAAGCGTGACTACAGGTCATCATAGAGCTGCACAAGCAAAGCTATTGTAGTGGGTTTTAAACTTGAATCCTACCTGTATGAAAAATTCTGCAAATTAACATAAGTTCTCACAGGGTGTTGATGTAAATATCCATACAGGATACAAGTCAGCATGTTTCTAGACTGACTTGTACACAGGTCATTTGTCATTTTTCTCTTTTCTCTCTCTCTACCCAAAACTGGATGGCATAAGTTTTCAGTTTGGTCTCAACTAGCCCTTTTTTTGAAGGACAATTTTGTTTACAGAGACTTCATAATTCATTTTATTTATTGTTTTGTCTATAATGGATATTTAACATGTTTTCCAGTTCCAGTGTTAAATGTTCATTAGAATTTAAAGTTCATTGATCTTTTAGAATATATTCTTGCATTATTGTGCCATTAACATTATATTACTTGAAATGATCTTAAAAATATTATTGTTTATCGCAATAACCTCTGGGACAAGTAAAGATTATCATGACAGGCCTTACTTTGGGGTAAAATTAAAGTTTAATATCCTGATTTTCATACAATGATGCTGCCTTCCATGGTTTTTTTTCTCATCAAACAGACCCACACAAAGCTCACTTTCATAATTATGTATTTCACCTATTAAAAGTAATACCTTCACAATAGTACAAAGTTCTGCAAATTAGCTGTATCAAAATAGTCAATTTCAGCTGGTTACTGTAAAAAAACAAACTGTCCTTTCCAACAGTGGTAAAATCAGTATTTATTCATTTACCAATTTAGAAATAATTTAAAAAGAATTCAAATATGTTATTTCTTTTCAGCCTCCTGTATATGCAATATCTACGTTTTATTATAGTTGGTAAAAAAATAAGAATCAAGAGCTAAACTTAAAACTTATATTTGTGAATATATAACTGGCTAAATTGACTTGTTGTGAAGGTTTTTCTTTTACTGCATGTTTTCTTGCATCGCTTTTTTAATGCATGACAAGATAAATCTCTAATGTTAGCTTTGAAAATCCGAAATTAGCTGGTGAAGTTGATAGCTATGAGATGGGAGCCTTTTGGTCTGACAAAGCTATCTGCTATTTCAGCAAGAGCTTGTTGATGAAGTGATGGATTACCTGACTGTTAACTATCTACAGCCTACCCCCAACTCTCTGTCTCCCCTCTTTTTGCCCTCTCCTCTTCTTCCTCCTGCTGTTGCTCTGTTGGGAGATGAATGAGCCTTATGTTTGCTGCATCTGCATTTTACTCTGTCAAATTCCACTATGCATCTGCTTCGAATAGTTGTTGTGCTTGCATGTGCACATGGATCTGCAGGCTTGGAATTTTGTTTTGTGTGTGTGCTTGGGAGTGTGTTTGGCCAGGTCATTTAGTACTCTGCATGCGAGCTTGGAACTGGCTGATAAGCTGTCTGCAAAAACTGGCAATTAAAACTTGATCAGGCTGTCAATTCAAATGGAATGAAATGGAACCAGAAAGTAATTAAAAGGACGGCATGAAAAAGACAACAATTATATCTCTTAGCTTCCCATTACCAATGTGCAGAGGAATTTAATTAGTTTTGGAGCTAATGGTAATTCTTACTGTAATCACACCACAACACAAAATAGCTGCCAGCCCACAAGAGAAATATCCCTGTTGGCTTATTTAGGACCATACTGTACATGAAGTCTGGGCATCTTGGTTCCCTGTTTAATTTACACAGGAAAGCCAGTAAATATAGACCAAACTTGTGTTTAATTATTGCTGTTGAATAATCATTTAAATCTTTGTGGGTCCAATTAGTGTGTTTTCAGTGTCTAATGGATTGGCGGGATATTCCCAGTCCTCCCAGTTTGTCCATATAGCCGTAAGCTGTGTATCCGCTGTTTAATGAGCATGTTTGTTTCCTTTCCTTTCAGCATTCACCCAAGAAGGTGTGATGGACACCTCCTTAAGCCGGAGATTTCCCTATTAACTTCATAGTAAAGAAAATTCAATGTCCTCTTTAACTCAGATGAGGTTTTGAGACCGCTTCTACCTCAGTATCAAAAATTTGCTCTCATTAAAAAAAACTTAATTTAATCCTGCCACAGAAAAGTAGACCACTGATGTCAGTGGTCTAGTTCTAGCCAGCTGGGCTCTGTTTAGATAAGATAAGATAAGATAAGAGATAAGATAAGATAAATCTTTATTGTCATTGTCACAAGGACAACGAAATTCAAAGGGTGCCATCAGTCGGTGCACATGCCCAAAAACAAAAAATAACTGTCTCACAATTCACACACAATGCAAGAATCAACAAACAACTGGCAAAAAAAAAAAAAAAAAAAAAGTAAGAACAGCCACATTCTCACATACATCATTTATGATAATTAATGGTTGTTTTTGATTGCATTTAGTTTTGTTATTGCTATTGGGTAGAAACTGTCTCTGAGACGGCTGGTTCTTGTTCTGGTTGCTCTGTATCTGTATCAACCATAGGCTGCCCCCTCCCCACTAGGGAACAGATTTACACTTCCAGGCTCCACAAGACATTTTTGGACATTTTAAATGTCTCTTCACACCCTGGCCATGGTCTCTTCCAGCTGCTACCATCAGGCAAGAGATACAGAGCAATAAAAACCAGGACAAATCGCCTAAAAAACAGTTTTTACCCGATGGCAATCATGGCACTAAATTCAAAGGCATAAGAACTTCTGCTCTTGACACCACTTTGTTATAAATGTAAATTCTGTTGCGACACCTCCAGGCGCTGCAACCATCTTCTGATGTCTAAGTTTATTTCTCTCTTTGTACTATTCATTTCTTTATCTTGGTATATTACGTATATACACATAACCTGCATCTTAACTCGAGTCGAGCAAATCTCAATCTCGTAATCTGTTGATGACAATGACAAATAAATCTTATCTTATCTTATCTTACCTTATCTTATCTTATCTTATCTTCTGCCTTAAGGCAGCAGTGTGAACAGAGAATGTCCGGGGTGAGAAGTGTCCTTTGTGATGTGTTGTGCTTTTCTTAGACAGCGGTCGCTGTGCAGGTCCTCCAGTGAGGGGAGAGGGCAGCCAATGATTTTTTGGGCTGTATTCACAACCCTTTGGAGAGCTTTCCTTTGAGCCGTAGTGCTGCTGTTATACCATACGCAGATACAGTAGGTCAGTATGCTCTCTATGGAGCACTTATAGAAGGACACCAGCAGCTTCTCCTTGATGTTGTTACTCCTGAGAACCCTCAGGAAGTACAGTGTTTGCTGGGCCTTTTTTATCAGCTCGAAGGTGTTCATGTTCCATGTGAGGCCCTGCTCAATTTGGACCCCCAGGAAACGGAAATCAGCTACCCTCTCCACACATTTTCCCCCAATGGTTAGAGGTGTAATGTCCATTTTATTCCTCCTGTAATCTATTATGAGTTCTTTTGTCTTTGAGTTTTGAGGAGCAGATTGTTCTCCCTGCACCACTGCAACAGCCGCTCCACCTCACCCCTGTAGGCGGACTCGTCGCCTCCTGAGATGAGCCCCACCACTGTGGTGTCATCAGCAAACTTGATAATGGTGTTGCTGTGGTGGGCAGAGGTGCAGTCGTATGTGTACAGACAATAGAGCAGGGGGCTCAGCACACAGCCCTGTGGAGAGCCAGTACTAAGGCTGAGGGCAGTGGATGTATGTTTTCCCACCCTAACTCTCTGCTGTCGATTGGTCAGTAAGCTCAGAATCCACATGCAGGTGGAGTGAGGGAGGCCCAGGTCCCCCAATTTGTCCACCAGTCTGTGAGGGAGGATGGTATTAAAAGCAGAGCTGTAGTCTACAAAGAGCATCCGCACATAGCTCCGCTGCTGCTCCAGATGTGACAGAGCAGCATGGAGGGCCGTGATCACATCGTCCTCTGTGGATCTGTTGGCTCTGTAGGCGAACTGGTGGTGGTCAAAGCCAGGAGGGAGAAGTGCTGTGATGTGACCCCGGACCAGTTTTTCAAAACACTTTGTCACCACAGGGGTTAGTGCCACTGGCCGGTAGTCGTTGAGGCAGGAGATGTGAGGTTTCTTGGGTATGGGGACTATGGTGGAAGATTTCAGGCAGGATGGGACTGTAGACAGGGCTAGGGACTGGTTGAAGATCCTGGTGAAGACTGCAGCCAGCTGATCGGCGCAGTCTTTCAGGACACGTCCAAGGACGCCATCAGGTCCAGCAGCCTTCCTTGGGTTGACAGCCCGCAGTGTGCGCCTCACCTCGTGCTCCTCTACAACGAGGGTTGTGGTGTTGTGGGTCGCTTGGTGTAGTGTGGCTGCCTCTGTTGGCTTCACCTCAAAGCGGGCAAAGAAGAGGTTCAGCTCCTCTGCCAGCGTGGCGTCGCTGATAGGTTTATTTTAATTCCTAACTTGCAAAGATTCAACCAGACACAATTTTCTTTTCTGCAGAAGAGGAGAATTTGAACCCAGACGCGGAAAGCCGCCGTCAAACACTGTCTGGGATCAACTCTGCCCAATCTTTGTCTGCATTTGGCTTTATTAGAAAATACAAGGAAGGAGGTTGGGCTTTTTCACATAGTCACACAAAGAATTTGTCCAATGACCTTTTTCTACAGGGTGTTCTGGAACCTTCTGTGGACATGCCCTTACAAGGGCATGGGGCTGACCGCAACCAATCAGCCCCACAGAAAGCTGATACCACAGGAATGTGCAAAACGTCTCTAGCCTCCAGGCAAACATCCTAAAAATGGTTAATAGTGTTTCACAGAAGAAAAGGAGTCAAGTAAACATCAAACAGAATAATAATATGAAAACATAATCTTTCAAATAAACTCACAAGTAAATGAACTTAGATAATTTTTCTAACAGTCGCCTTCCGCAGCTGCGAGGTTGGTCCTGTAGTTGGTGAGATGCTGAATTCCCTGCCACACCTGCCTGCTGTTGTTGCTGTCAAGGTAGCCCTCTATCCTCCTCCTGTAGTCAGACTTAGCCATTCTGATGCCGCTCTTCAAGTTAGCTCGGGCTGTACTGTAGACGGTCCTGTCCCCAGACCTGAAGGCGGTATTCCTGGTCTTTAGCAGTCGTTTTACCTCCTGAGTCATCCAGGGCTTCTGGTTTGGGAAGACCCGGATGCGTTTATCCACAGCTACAGTGTCAATACAGTTCTTGATATAGCACAGTACACTGTCCGTAAAACCCTCCAGGTCCTGATGTTCAAAAACATCCCAGTTTGTCCTGTCGAAACTGTCCTGCAGCTGCTTTGTCGCATCCTTGGGCCAGGATTTGATGGTTTTGGTGATGGTTGGAGCAGTTTTCCTGAGGGGGGCATAAGCAGGAATTAAATGCAGGGACAGGTGATCCGACTGACCCAGGTGAGGAAGTGGTCTAGCCCTGTAGCCTAGCTTGATGTTGGAGTAGACTTTGTCCAGAATGTTAGCCTCTCTTGTAGCACAGTTTACATGCTGGTGGAATTTGGGGAGCGCTGTCTTCAAATCTGCATGGTTGAAGTCCCCCGCTATGATGTGCACAGCATCTGGATAGATGCTCTGCAGATGGCTAATGCTGCCATGCAAAAGTCCAATAGCTGTTTTAGCATTAGCATCCGGTGGGATGTAAACAGCGGTTACCATGACTACGGTGAACTCTCTGGGGAGGTATATTGGTCTGCATCCAACAGTCACATGCTCCAGGTCTGGGGAGCAATGGCTGATGACAGTCGCTGTGTCAGTACACCAGGTGTTGTTCACGCACTGTTTCTTGTAATATAAGTTTTGTCATCAAATAAGAATTCCTTTCAGCTAGCCTGTAGGGTTTATATGTAACAATGTTGTCGACTGAGTCTGACAAGGTGATTGCTTTTACATAATTTCTTTGTGAGAATGTAACAGGAAAGTTGGAGAAAATTCAAAAAATGACATTTTTGCCTCTGCATATTTTTTTTATCTTAATTTCCTCTTGATAAAGTCTTATGTTTAGGCAGACGTAATTAACCTGGCATCTCTTCTTATGCTGTCAGTTTGACTATGTCTCAAGGCCTGTTTTTTTTTCTGGAAATTGGTGCGATTATGATTTATAGCCACTTTATTCAGCTGATGGAGAATATACAGAGCTATGAAAAAGTATTTGCCTTCTCACAGATTTTTTTTATCTACTGAAATGCTTTAAATGCTACATAAATGTCTTATAAATATATAGATATAGCAATGTCAAACATTGGAAGAGGCAGTCATAGAGAATACTTAGAGAATGTTCTTATTTTTTAATATTTTCCAGGGTTGTTCACATAATCTTTTTAAGCTCTTCTTTCTTTGTCTGAAAGAAAAGATAAAATAAAGGAGGAAACATATTTATTGCACATTTATTCTGATTCATCAGTGTTCTCTGGCTGAGGAAACCCTTGATGGGCCAAATTTCAATGAAGCAGTGTTTTGTCCTATAGACTTATAGCTGCATAACATTTGTTGGAGTACAGTATGATACTCTCAACATTACAGAAATCACACCCTTGAGACATCTCTTGGCAGCTGCAATTGAATCTTCAATTGAAAGATGTGTATGCATATATTATCATAGCAAAAAGACCAGAGTGTTTTTAACGAAAGAATAAAAACCCACCAAAGATTTCCAAAGATCATTAAATTATGTAAAGTTTCTATTTATTAGGTGTATGCTTTATCTCAAGTTGAATGTAGCATTTACCATACGGATGTGTCTCCATAACATTTAGATTGTACACCCGTCCCTTGAGATTAAAGATTAAGGTAATTTTATTTATAAAGCACATTTTCAGCAACAAGGTAGTTCAAAGTGCTTACAAATACTGCCTGATAAAATAATGGTTAAAAACAGACCAATAGTCTTATTTCACTCAATTGTTCATCAATGGTCTGATTTTGATAACAATAGTAAAAGTAGATTTACTTTCATTATTCTGACAAATGTGAGAAATGTACATGTTTAGCCTGAGAAAGACTAAGTTGTGTGTCAACTGGACTTGAATATTTTTGTTACTGAAATGAATGCTTGAGTGAAGCATTGCTCATGCACAGTAAAGTTGTTGTGGAAGCTTCCAGAATGTTTGTGGACTTTCACAAACAGGAAGAAGACTTCTCTATATGTGAGTTATTTGTCATTAATATATTGGTATGTGTTGTGTAGGCTTTTATTAGTCAATTTATTGTTACAGGTTAATTTATTTATGAAAGGTGATGCATAAAAGTATTTGCAGACTAATGCTAATGTTAGCATGGGCTTATGAGCCTAACAATAGCTAAAACTGCCATGTGTTTTACTTGAGAGCCTTTAACGTTTTTGTCCATAATAAGAGCTCTGACCAACAATTACCTATCTTTCAATTGCAGCCCTTTAGCAAGTACAAGCCAAGCCTGTTAACGTTCATGTAGCCACTCGGCTATGCGAAGTGTATTGTAACGTATGTATTTTTATGATCTTAATTTTATCTTGTATCTTTATCTTCAAATTATTATTCCAAAAGAAGTAATAATAAATTTCCCCAAATAAATTTTGGGGAAATTTATTTGATTTTTGGGTCCATAACCTGTGACATCACTTCCTTCCTATTCCGGCTATGATGGAGGAAGGTGAGTTTCTCACAGAGCTTTATTACTTAAAGGTTCTTGTAGAGAATGAAACATCATAAAATCAAAGGTGTTAATTTCGGTTGCTGTATGTAGTACGGTGGAGAATGGAATGTTTTTTTTTGAGCTTTATCCCTTATTGTTATTGTTTTTGCAGTGTTCCCCACAGTGACAAATGATTTTCTCTGCAGCATTTAAGTCTGAAAAGGAGTCATATTCCTTTATTTAATCAGGTAAACCCCGTAGAGATCTAGATCTCATTTTCAAGAGGGACCTGAGCAAAAATTTGCAATACATAGCAACCTGGTTACAAGATAAAAACAATTAATAGTCGTTGACAGTACACTTCCCGAGATTCTTGTCCAGGTTGAAAGAAGAGTAAGAATTCCGTCAGACTCTAAGGGGAAGGAAATTCTGCAAGTTTTATCTAGTTCAGTTGGATGTAATTACATCCATGGCGAACCTGGGGACGCAGTCGTGTGTCATCAGAGTGAACAACAGAGGGCTCAGGACGCAGCCCTGTGGGGAGCCTGTGCTGAGGGTGATGACATCGGAGGTGTGTTGTCCGATCCGGACTGACTGAGGTCTGTCGGTGAGGAAGTCTAGCAGCCAGTTGCACAGGGGGGTGCTGAAGCCCAGGTGTCCCAGTTTTCCTGCCAGATGCTGTGGGATGATTGTGTTGAATGCTGAGCTGAAGTCCAGGAACAACATCCACACATGAGTGTTCTTCTCCTCCAGGTGAGCCAGGCTCAGGTGTAGGGTGGAGGAAATGGCGTCCTCAGTGGAGCGGTTTCGGCGGTAGGCAAACTGGAACGGGTCGAATGTGGGGGGGAGTCTGGAAACGATGTGTTCTTTTACCAGCCTTTCAAAGCACTTCATCATGATGGGAGTCAGTGCCACAGGCCGGAAATCGTTGAAATAGGTGACTTGAGGTTTCTTTGGCACCGGAATGATGGAGGCAGTTTTGAGACAGGCTGACACTGTGGCTTGGTCCAGTGAGGTGTTAAAAATGTCTGTTAGGACACCAGCCAGCTGACCTGCGCATTCCCTGAACACCCGCCCAGGTATGTTGTCGGGGCCTGGGGCCTTCCGTGGGTTGACTCTTTTCAGAGTCTTCAACACATCGGCTGTGTCCAGGCAGAGTGCCTCCTCTTCCTGGTGGGGAGCGGTTTTCTTTGCCGGAGTATTGTTCAGTGCCTCGAACCTCCCAAAGAAGTTATTGAGTCCATTTAGAAAGTCAGCATCAATTTCACCCACTGGGGGGGGAGGATGGATTGTAATCTGTGATCGCTTTTATGCTTTGCCACATACCCTTGGTGTTGCTGGTGTCGTGGAAGAACTCCTGTATTTTTCGACTGTGGGTTCGCTTTGCTAACCTGATAGCACGGTTCAAGTTGGCTCTCGCTGTCCTCAGTGCCTCCTTGTCGCCAGACTTGAAGGCTGAGTTCCGTGCTTTTAGCATTTCCCGTACCTCCTTAGTCATCCAGGGTTTTTGGTTGGCCCGGGTGATAATGTTCTTAGTGATGCTGACGTCCTCTGTGCACTTGTTGATGTAGGCTGACACAGTCATGGCGTACTCATCGATGTTGATCTGGTCGTTGTAAGTGGCTGCTGCCTTGAACATCTCCCAGTCAGAGCACTCAAAACAGTCCTGAAGTGCCTCCATGGCCCCCTCAGTCCACATTCTTACCTGCCTCACTGTAGGTTTTGTTCTGATCAGCAGGGGCTTGTATGCAGGAATTAGCATAACAGATAGGTGGTCTGAAGAGCCAAGGTGGGGGCGGGGGGCTGCTCTGAATGCTTCTTTGATGTTGGTGTAGGCCAAGTCTAGAGTATTTCCTCCCCTGGTTGGAAAATCCACATACTGGTTGAAGTGAGGGAGAACAGTCTTCATGTTGGCCTGGTTAAAATCCCCAGCAATGATGAAAACGCCTTCTGTGTGTGAGGATTGCAACTCACTGATGGTCCGGTAGAGAACACTCATAGCCTCTTTAGTGTTAGCACTGGGGGGCACATACACAACAGTGATGCTAACAACAGTAAACTCCCTGGGCAGGTAGAATGGTCTACAGTTAACAGTCAGAAGCTCGATGTCCGGGGAGCAGTAACTGGCGACAGTAATGGCATTTTTACACCAGTTGTTGTTGATGTAAATACACAGCCCCCCTACTCGGGTTTTACCGCTGAGAGCGCTGCTCCTGTCTGCGTGGAATGTAGCGAGCCCCTCCAGGCTAACAACGTTGTCCGGTATGGTCGAGTTGAGCCATGTCTCCGTCAGAATGAGAGCGCAGCAGTTCCTCAACTCTCTCTTTGAAGACAGTTCTAGTTGCAGATGGTCTATTTTGTTGTCCAGAGAGCGGACGTTGGAGAGGAAGATGGACGGAAGCGGCGATCTGTAGGGGTTAGCGTTTAGCTTAGCTGTTAGTCCACTTCGACAGCCGCGCTTCTGCTGCCGGTCGCACCGCCTTCGCTTTCTCCTCCGGCTAGTGCTGCTAGGCGAGTCCGCTGCGCTGCGGGCCGCTGGATCTTGCTTCCGTAGCACTCCGAGATCACGTAAACACTCCACAGTAGTCGTATTTATGAGTCCAAAATCACTTGATGATCATAATTCCAGCAGAACGCTGGCGAGCATATGCTAAGTTACTGAGTGGATGCAAAGTTTGTAGCGTTTTAGGCGGCGTATTTTGCTCAAATACTCGCAAGTTGTCGAGAACCCATGCAGCCGCAGCCATTTTGGGCGCCGCCATCTTTTAAAACACACTCCTTTTAATAGGATGATGGAAAAGGCCGTACTCAACTTTTTCCATACAAGAGACTACAGTGTCTCTTGTATGTATTGTAATGTTTGTCAGAGGTTGTACACAAGAAAATCAAAACTTTCATCTCATTCTTTTTTTAATTATTTTTACTTTTCTTAATATCCACGTGATTCAGGTCCCATGGCAGACTACATCCATGTTCCTGTGGGGTTATTGATTGTGGTATTATGCTAAGGACATAAAAAAATAAAATATTGAATCTTGTGAACTTAATATCTTTTCTTGTAGTTACTTTTTTCCCAAACATTTTTATTAGAATTTTCTGTTATACAGACAAAACATAAAAAAATTGATAAAAATTAACCTTAACCCTAAACATACAGTGCAATCCCTCCCTCCACCCGCCCTCCCCTAAAAAAAAATAACCTCAGGGCTCACTCTATCTGCACAAAAATAAAATAAAAATTAAGCTTACATGTCACAGTGTTTGACAAGATGTAGGAAGGGAAATCAAATATCTTTAAAGTCTTGAAGCTTTCCTTTTGTTATACAAGTCAGTTTTTCCGTTGCCATGTTGTTGTTCAATAGCTTGATCCATTCATTTGTCTTTGGTCTTTCTGTGTTCCTCCACTTCAGAGAAATCATGTTTAGCCTGCAAGAGGCAAAGAAGCTTCTTTCTCTTTGTAGTTCCTTTAAAGCCATCAGGAGAAATGTGCAGAAAGCTAAGTTTACTGTCCATTGGAACATCCTGCTCAATCAAACGAGAGATGAACATGATAACCTCCTTCCAGAAAGTTTGAAGCTCCATTGCCACATAAAATGGAAATGAGTACTCTTATCTATATTACCTTTAACATACTGTACACATCAGGAATATTTTAATTGAAATGGTGAAGTTTTACAGCAGTGATATACACGCTAAATAACCATTTGTATTGTAATTTAAACCTTGCGTTAATATTTTGTGTTTGTGATAATAGACATGAGTTATTCCATTCATTCTCAGGGACTTCCGTTTGTAGATCAGTTTTTTATGCTGGTAAATATGAGAATATTTTCTTCCAATGCTAAAAGAAAAACATAAAATTTGGAAAACAGGCCTCTACTCTGATGATGGTGAATGGCTATATCCTCTATGGTAGAAAGTGGAGGTTCAGCAGTAGATTTCAGTTAGACAGTAACAAAGCTTCTACTTTATAAGTACTAAAAAAGTGCTTTTGGGGCAGACTGTATTTATTTACCAGTTGTTGACATCAAAATTCCTTCACTATAAAGGTCCCCTATTTTATTTAAGCCATATTCTAAAGCCTCTGTCTGCTCTTCCTGTCACCTATCTGTCATCTGTTTCCCCAAATAGGTGACAGACATGAGATCTTGGACACCTCAAGACTGTATGAGAGTTGTGCCTAACTGATACTATGTTTTTGAGAAAAGGATTTTTGGTGTTTTTTTTAACAGATATTTAAGTTCAGCTGAGTAAAGACAGGATGTCAGAGGTAATGTTAATTAGTTGTTCTCTGTACCCAAGAGGGTATGTCACTGGTGAAAAAATAACAAGTAGCAGCACAAAGCTGCGCCACGCATTAAAACAACTTAATGTTGGGTACTCTAAACCCGCCTCGATCATAGGGCAGATAAAGAAGAGAGAGGCGCAATCTGGGGCATTTATTGTTCCATATAAATTTGGTCAGGGCTTTTTCCATAGAGGAAAAGAAGGAAGCTGGAATGTATAAAGGAATGGACTGGAAAATGTATAAGAATTTTGGGAGAATTTACATTTTAATAATATTAATATGAGCTATCAGGGAGTCTAATATTTTCTGCACTAAAGGATTGTAATTTATAGAAACTATTTTCTCAATATCTGGGTTAATCTTGATTCCTAGGTAGGTGAAGCTCTAATGAATTGTGTTTGCGTTGGAGGCTTATTTCTGTTCAGCAATAATAAGGAGCTTTTCTTTTGGTTAACTTTATATCCTGAGAATTCTCCAAATTCCTTCAGAATTTTATCAACAGCCTGAACAGACTCCCCCAGATAAGTTAAAAACAAAAAAATGTCATCTGCAAAACGAGAAAACCGGTGCTCTACATCTACAATTTGAATTCCAGTGATATCAGGGGATTTGCATATTGCCATGGCAAGCGGCTCACTGGCAAACAAGAAGGGAGACAGCTGACATCCCTGTTTTATCGATCTACAAATATTTATAAATCTTGAAAGTTGGCTGTTGCAACTTTAGCTACTGTCTCAGTGTATAGTAATTGAATCCATTTTAACTATGTTTTTTCTAGGCCGAATCTCTTAAGGGTATCAAAAAGGTAACTCCATTCGATCCTGTCAAAAACTTTTTCAGCATCTGATGACAAAAAGGTGTAATCCATAGCAAGCTGTTTTGAATATAATATATTTAGTAATCGGGTATTGTGAAAGGCCTGACTCCCAATAACGAATTTGTTTTGGTCATTTGAGATTAAATTAGGAATATGCATTTCAATCCTTTGAACCAAAGATGTGCATAGAATTTTTGTGTCACAGGACATTAAAGAAATGGGTCTATATGAACCAATTTCTGTTGGTGTTTACCTGGCTTTAATAAAAGAGAAATAGTTGCCAATTGTAATGATGGGGGCAGGATGCCTTTCATTGAATGCTTCAAGTAGAGGGGGCAGTAATTTATATGGAAATTTCTTGTATCGTTCAATTGGTAGGCCATCGGGGCCAGGGCCTTTACCAGAATTCATGTGGCTTAGAGCCATTTTAAGTTCTTGAATACTCAGCTTTTCATCCAAATTGTTCTTACTCTTTTCTGACAGGGTTTTAAATTGAAGTTGGAAACTGCTTCTGTTTATTTGTGTTGTCTGGATATTGGGATGTACTGTATGTAAGTTTTCATATTATTTTGGAAAAGCATCATTTATTCTTTTTGGATCCACCAGATTCTCACCATTATTTAATTTGAGTAAAAATATATGGCCCAATTTGTCTGTAATCTTTTTAAGTCTCCAAGCAAAGAGTTTTCCTGCCTTCTCACCCTGATCGTAATGTGATTGTTTTAACCACAGTAGATTAGTTGCTATTTTGTTGATAGTGAGTTCGTTATATTCTGATTTTAGTAAAAGAAGTCTCCTATAGTTGTCAGTGTCATTGCAGTGATGCATCTGTTCTTGCAATTCTTTGATTTGTTTTTCAATGTTTTTTAGTTTATTCAAATCCAGTCTTGATTTATGCCTAGTATAACTCATTATTTCCCCCCTCATATAGGCTTTAAATTCTACCAATTTTATTGATGCAATTGTTTGGTTTTATTTTAATATATTTAAATTTGATTTATGCCTAGTATATCTTCCCCATTATCTCCCCCCTTATGTAGGCTTTAAATGCTTCCCATTTTATTGATGCACTGGTTTGGTTCGTATTAAAATTGAAATACTCAGTTATTTTGTTGTAGTTACTTAATTCATACAGTATAAGGCAATTGGTTTCATAGATTCTACAAAGTAAGCTGTACAGTTTCAGTTTGACTAATCTGAAATATCTAAGTTAACAACATGATATTTTACTTGCTATTGCTAAGTTGAATCAACTTCACTAAACTATGTTAAATTAACTTCACACAATTAAGTTCATACAAGGTCTTAAGTTTAAGGTCTCAAATTTTAGAGTGTCTTGATCATGAACTATAGTAGTATGTTCCACCACATCTAGCAGATCAAACTGGCTATTCAAGGATATTAGCACCTGCCACATCTCTTGCATCTTGCAACTTAAGAAGCAGAAGGGCTTTCCTAAGA
This sequence comes from Xiphophorus couchianus, assembly GCF_001444195.1. Lineage (NCBI taxonomy): Eukaryota > Metazoa > Chordata > Actinopteri > Cyprinodontiformes > Poeciliidae > Xiphophorus > Xiphophorus couchianus. Next base: position 7,431,059 of record NC_040238.1, read on the forward strand.
AATTAGTGCGTATTGTTGGCCCCAACCAAGAAGCTCCACAATAATTGTCTGCTGCTCAGGACAATGAGTGACTGTAGACTACACCACTTCAACCTGCAGTTTTAGTTCAGTGATGTGCAACAAACATGACAATAAATTTTAGATAGCATTTATTGTCATTGAACAGAATTCAACGAAATTTCCATTGCAGCTCCCGTGCAAAAGGTCAAATATATACAGTATAAATAAGCAAACACACAATAATAATAATAACAATATATACAACTAAATTAACTAAAGGCACTCAACCACACCAAAGAAGTAGCAGCAGGTCCAATTATGGCAAAGTACAGATAATGTGACAGTGCAAAGTGCAGAACAATATGGCTGTGTGGGGGTGGGGGATATGTATGTGTGACTGCGAGGTTATGATATGTGTGGGAGGGGGGGGCGGCAGGGAGTAATGGCTCTGACGGCTGTGGGGAAGAAACTGTTTCTCAGTCTATTTGTTGTAGTCCGTATATTCCTGTACCGCTTGCCTGATGGCAGCGGCACAAACAGTCTGTGGCCCGGGTGGCTGGAATCCATGGCTATGGATCCAGCTCTCTTCTTGACCCGGTCTGTGTAAATGGAGTCCAGGTCTGGGAGGGGGCATCCCACAATGCCTTGTGCTGTTCTCACCACCCATGTCAGTTGTTTCCTCTCCAATGCTGTGCAGCTACCATACCACACAGTCATGTTGAGGCAGAGGATGCTCTCGATCATCGCCCTGTAAAAGTTCACGAGCAGCCGTGAGGAAAGTCCAGCCCGTCTCAGTTTCCTGAGGAAGAAGAGCCTTTGTTGTGCTTTCTTCACCAGGTGGAATCTAGCAGGTGCATGATTTTGCTGCAGTAGAGCAAGTCAAAAACAAAACCACAACAGTTTCGTACTTGAAAATGTACATGCTGCATGTTTTTATATAGTGGGAAGAACACATTGTAGATCTCCTTCATCTTGTCACTATGTCGACCTATATAGTCTTAGAGCAAAAAGAAAGGTGAGCCATTTCTTGGACTGAGCTGACTCTCTAAGGTAGTAAACAAGCTTCAGTTACAAGCACTTTGCCGTGTCAATCGATGCTAATGCTATGAGCATTTTGTGTTTGCTGTTTTTAAGACTGGTAAACAGTATTGCTTTCAATGTTATGGTTGTGTCTGTGAAGTAGCAAACTGCAGTGGTGGACTTTGTCTTTAAAATGGGGAGCAGAACATAATTTCCAGCCATCAGGGGAGCACAATGCTTAGCTTCCCTGGGAAATTTGAATCTTGGGCTTTGGACAGGAGGTTCCAACCATTTGCTGAAACTGTGCAATGTTATAACACTGTGGCTTCTATATTATATATGGTTTGGGATGAGCTGCGATGGACTGGCAACCTTTCCAGGGTGTACCCTGCCTCTTGCCTATTGACAGGTGGAGATAGGCACCAGCATGCACCACTGGAAGCTCTTTAAAATGATAAGGAAGTTATTGTTACTGCCTTTGGTACTGAATGTGAAACCACAGACCCAGCAGCAGACCAAAGACCGGACACTAAACAGGTGTTACCGGACCGAAGATCGGACCTGACACAGAGCTATTTACAGAATTACTTACACACAGTACGACCAGAGGTAATGCGTCAGTCATTGTTTCATTTATGAAACTGAAGGTGGCAGCAGTAGCACCACAAACACCAGTTTCTTCTGCCGTATCTGTCCTCTTCCTTCGTTTGGTCCTCCTAATCTTCATTACTTCTTGTGATTTCTTCAGTTCTATGTACTCCGGTTCAATTTGAATAGGCTTTACTTTACTCATTACTGTTTTGGCTGGATGGAGCTAGCGCAATCAGACCTAACCAGTATTATCCATCACTGGTTAGCAACCAGTGATGGATAATACAGAGAAGAAATAGCTTTACTGACCCAATAACTGGGTCAGGTATCAGTTCAAAAATACCAGACTGTGTTCACATCAGCCCCAGCTCCAGTGGAGTTTAGCAGGTGGGGCATTGGCTTATTTCGGGGGATGGGCGGAAGACTGAACAAGCTTTTACTTTAATATAAATACATAAACAAACCTTTATGTAACATTTCAAACAAAATAACCATGTTTATTATTACAAAATAAACAATAAGGATATAAACAGTTTCATGTATGAAATGTTGAGTAATATGCGCAAATTTGCATTAACATTAGCTCATATGTTACGGAAATCTAAGGTTTCCAATTTCTGAAGTCTATTTCTGTAAATGCAAAAGAAATCTTCTCAACTAAGAATAAAAATGTTACTCAAGTAAAAGAAAAAAGTACAGTGCAGTAAACCAACTCTTAAGTAAATTCTTTTCACAAAAATTACTTAAGGAAATGTAACCAGCTCTACTCACTTTTAAACATAGATAATAACAGACTGTGGCAGTCCAAGATTCCACAAGCATGCATTATCCACCTATCAGGTTTACAGCCTTAAAATAGACAAAAGAAGAGAGACAAATGAATTGGATTTTACTCGCAAGGAGAGCAGAGAGGAGGGTCTGATTTTCACAGTCTCCAAACTCACTCTGAGAATCCTCTCTTGCTTCTCCTCCTTTATTTTGCAATCATGACATCCTAATTTACATTGGCCTATTTGCATAAGCGGTGAAGGGAAACAAAACCCAGCTGCTAACACACAGTCATAATTCTTTCTATACGATGAATCTCCTGTCGAGGTCTCAAAACAGTTCCCGTGTCTCTCTGCTTTGACCCTTTAGCCTTTTGGTGTTTTACTAAGAGCAGTTCTTAGTTTTGTCTCCAGAGTGGCTGGTATGTGCTTCCAATCTAGCACGCTTATCAGTTTCCTGCAGATATCTCTCACAAGAACACACATAGGAGAATAATACAAAGAATCTCACAGTCCTTAAAGTTAATTTTGAGTATATATTGGATAAAATATATTTACAGTTCTAACATTTCCCCCCTGTTTATCACATACTATGCTCAAATTCTCACATTGCCCACTACAGCCACTTCTTTTGGATTTTCAGCTGAAAGATCATATTTAAAATCTCAAACATTATTACATTCAAAGAAAAAATGCTAAGTAAAACACATGTAATCATTTACTGTTCAGGATACATTTCAGACAGGCAGAATGCATGAAGAACCTCTCCGTCGTCAGACTTGATGGTTGGCCAACCAAGAGCCTTGTTAATGTATGCCACCGATACCTTGTAGGCATTTCCAAAGTGCTTTTCCAAAGGTCTCTTAGCTTCATTATATCCACACGTAGGTTCCATATGACAACTTCTTATCAATTCTCGTGGCTGTCCACTTGTGTACTGTTCCATGAAGTACAACCGATTTTTATCGCTTTCTGTTTTATCCTCCACACCATGTTCAAATGCCCAAACGAATAGCCGATACTGTAATGGGTCTCCTTTAAAAACGGAAATGTTCTGAGGGGGCAATGCTGCCAACTTCTCCTGCTTTGTTAGCACTTCGACTACATCCTGCAGAGCACTTGGTGTCTGTGATGGCTGAGAGGTAACAGCGTGTGTTTGATGCATGATTTGAACAACATTTTTATTCCATACTTTACTCTCTTGCGTTGGGAAAGGACTATTTTACTGCTGCTGAGCAAACAAATCTTCAACTCTGTGCGCTGTCACATAGGAGTTCATTCCATCCGGTTTGGATGCACAACTGAATTTCTTGGATGCACAACCTTCATATTCTGATAGGATCTTGATCTTTTCCTCATTTGCTGCTAGAGCTGTTTGTATTTTTAGCTCCTCCTTTTCAGCTTTGAGTTTAGCCTCTCTTTCCTAAGAGTAAGTGTCTCTGTTTCAAAGATGATGCCTGAACCAACAGCTTAGCTCATTCCAACTCTGCTTTCATTCCTGTGGAGGATGCAGACGATGTTTCACAAGAACCATGTTCAGAAGAGCTCTTATGACTTTGTTTCGAGAAAGATGCATTAGATACGCTGTCGAATGGATTAATCTCATCGTTGCATTTCTCAGCCTTTGCTGTTCACTTAGCCTCCTCATCAACCCAAGCCAAAGAGCTAAGGTTTTTCAACGAAATGTGTTGCCACAACATTAATTTTGCTGATTTACAGACAGAGCTCCAATGTAAAGATGCAAAACAAAAATTTATTCCACAGTTTTTGCGTAATTCTTTTACAAGAGCAATTGGTTCTTAGCTAACCTCCACAAACTACGGTTGAAAAACTGTGTGGCTCTGTTGGTCTTGTAGCGCCTGCCCTTCTCTATTCTCTATCCTTTGTTAACGCTCCAGCGCAGCACCTCTCATTTGCATAAATTGCAAAGTGGCCAATTAAGCTATAAAACATACAAACTTCAAATAAAACACTTATTCACAATAAAACATTATGAAATTACCTACCTGAAATATAATAATGCTACCTGAACCTCAACAAATGCGCTTATTAAATGACTAATTAAACAAATAAGTTTTAACTGTAACTGAATATTTTATACATTAAGTTGGCCTCCACATTCCAGTCTGAGTGGGAGATGTGTTTTCCATAATGGAATGAAGGAACCTTGTTTGCTTGTGTTTTTACAGTATTGTGTGTGTGTGGCACTCTGTGCTTATCAGAGGCAGGGTAAGTTTGAGGGCCATCACCCACACTCTGTTGCCATAGTGAAGCCAGATGGAGGGCAGTTTGAGTGACAGCTGATCAAACATATACACTTTTCTTCTCTTTGTACTTTTTGATACCCCACTCACTGCACAGTCACTTCAGACACATTTTGGCTCAGACAGTGACACTGTCATAAATTACTTGTCTGCATTTTACTTCACCAGAATCACTATGGTAGACTCTAGAGGGTGGGTTTATCACTGAATGGTGGCTGACTATGGGGGCATTTTCACAAAAAATGTTGATCCTGGCCCAGATATAGTTGCCAATGGAAACTGGCTAACCACCACTCAGCTGTGTGAGTGACTGTCATTGAACCGTGTTCTTTTTTGCTTGGACATTCCCTGCTCATTCACCATTTTAAATGATATTTAAGATGAAAAAAATTATTTTAGTATTTTAAATTGGAAAAATTATTAATTTACATTTAAATTAAGAAGTAACATTAAACTGATCTGTGGAAACTGCTCAACAAAGACATGATGTTTTTCACTTTCAATGACAACTGAAGGTTTGATAGGAAAATAACTATATTGATCTTATTTTTTCCTAATAGAATGTTCCATCATCATCATGATTGTCATCATCTTAAAAATTGATTATTTATTTATTTTTCTTTCTGAGTCACAAATGATCCAGTCCCTTCTATTAATCCTTCTGCTAAATTTTCATGCTCAGGTCGGACAGTTGGTGTTCAAGGGAATGAAGCGTCTGAACAGGATCCAGTCTCTAGTGTTTGAGACTGCCTACAACACCAATGAAAACCTTCTGATCTGCGCTCCGACTGGCGCTGGCAAGACCAACATCGCCATGCTGACAGTCCTGCATGAGATCCGTCAGCACATACAGCCTGGTGGCATTATCAAAAAGGATGAATTTAAGGTCTGACTCTCATATTGCTCACTAAAACATCAGGAATATATTGTTTTAGTTTTTCTCTTAGGAATCATGCTGTGATCATGCTGTGATTTAGGAGCTGACTCCTAAATCAGGTGTAAGATGTCATTACAGTAAGTGGGAATGGTGGGGTCAGAAGTGAACTCATTTCCTAAGTTTCAGAGGAAATTCAGACAAACTGGAACTAACCCCAAAGTTTGGCTAATATCTTTAAATCCAACTAATATAATCCAAAAAATCCATTTCAACGCAATGGTTAGCATTATGTATTACTTCAGCCCAGCTCAGTCTTATTACATTTAAATCTAATGAAGTACAGCTCAAATACTATTTGATATACTGTAGGTGAGGTTTTGTTATTTTTTACAACATAGATTCTTAGTTCAGAGAGCTGCACAATAAATGAACAATTTCAATGTAAGTTGGGCCTGTAACGATAAAGTTAGCGACTATAAATCTTATGTTTTTACAGAAACCCACAGTGTTGGACCTCTAAAATATTCTACCATTGATATTTTTTATTCAAACTCATCCAAGAGTTTTGTTCTTCATATTTAGGTCTTACACTCTTATTACATAGTCACTTTTCATACATGCAAGCAACTGTCTTAGTATTTCTCCATGAACTGTGATTTGTACCGGTTGCCAGGAAATTAATGATCTTACCTCTCTTTGCTCAATTATCACCACAGTGTCTTTCCAGCTTCTACCTCCATTTTCCACCTTCCTCACCTTAGCGTTCTCTTACATGTATCCTATTTATTTCCACACCTCTCTCCCTTCCTCTCTCTGCAGATAGTATATGTGGCTCCAATGAAGGCCTTGGCAGCTGAGATGACCAATTACTTCAGCAAGCGATTGGAACCTCTGGGCATCATTGTTAAAGAACTCACTGGAGACATGCAGTTAACCAAAGGAGAGATCCTTCGAACACAGGTAAATACACTGTCATAGACCCACACAGTTTCAGACCATCTGTTCGTCTTTTTCCTTGGCTGTTATTTAAACAAACCCCTACACAAAATAACCAGAAAGAAAAGCCTCCTACATGATAGCATGGGCAGCTGATGTTGCTCTGAAAGCTTGGACACTTTAACATTATATGACTTTGATCAGGTGGAGGATGAATTTATAAGGATTGCTTCTTTGGTAAAGATGTAAAAATATTAAAAAGCTATCTTAAAATCATAAGGTGTCAGTGACAAAATGTTTGAACTATGGATTAATTACAAACATAAATTCATCTTATTTCATTCACATAGTTGGTTTTTTTAGAAGTCAAGTGCTAGTTAAATGCAAATATGTTTATTTTAAGCTTAGCTCTGTGTTGCGCACACTGGATATCTGGCGGTGTGATCCCTTTACAGGATGTGACGTAATGAACAATATCCAGTCTGCTACCAATTTAAGCAAGCCTTTTGTTTTTCTTCATTGTGGCCATTTCCTTCAGTATGCTGTGATAAATGCCAAAACGTCACATAGCGGCTGAGTGTTCTAATTACCTAGTGAACACATAAGTCTGTTGTCATTCTCAAAAGATAAAAATCTTCAATAATAATGGACAAAGGAAGTGCAAAGAACAGATGGCTTCCCACTCCATCTTCTGTCACACAAAAGTCCTAAAAGTGGTAAGAATATAAAAAAACATTAACTATGATAATAAAAATATAGAGGGTTTATTTATTTGTAAACTCAGTTTATGAATTTGTTAAAACAATGAATTCTTTATGAAGATGCCAAGACATCTTGTCTTCATTTTAATGAAGAGAGGAAAGCCATGTCTTTACTCCCTTGCCCCTTCAGTAAAATTGAAGGGGCAAAATTAATTTCTGTTTATTCAGCCTGGAATATTGTTGAGGTGGATGGGAAATTGTGCATATCTACCTATCCAAAGGAGTTTAACTTGAATGATTGCACAGCTTAGACACGACATTTATAAGCCTTATGAGACTTATGAATTCAAAAGAAAGGGGGCTCAGTTTGGTGTCTGTGAATGAAATGGGACCAATTCCAGTTCATCTTGAGGTGTTTTAAAGTTGCCTTTTTATAAAGACATTTGAAAAGATTTCTCAAGGAGAATGATTAGTCAGACAGACTGAAGCGCTATGGCACACCACTATCTCTTTATTTAGCCTCTTTCACTTTGTTTCTGTGATCTCATCATTTTAACGTGTTGGTTTCAGCACATTTCTACAAAATGATTAAGTCTAAAATCTCTGTCCACATATCTCAACAAGTATGTTGAAACTTGCTAAGATATGTGCCCTAATCTTCTAACTTTTTATGCTCTTGTATTTCTTAAAGTTCCCTACATTTCATATATTTTCATCTGTCTTGCCCTTTTGGTGTTCATTTTAGAATATGATGTCATGTTTAATGACTTGCACAGTTTAAAAGGGTGATAAAGCTGCAAAAACTCCAACATTATACATTGGAGGATTGTGCAACAATACGTTTAATTTGAGAATGGATAAAAAAATATATTGCTAAGGGCAATTATTGACAAATTTGGTAGTTTAAAACAAAATGACGAAGACAGGGTGTCACCAAATTATCAAGAAAGTGTTCTTGGTAGAGCTTCGAGGCAACATGTGTAGGACTGAGGTTCCTCATCTCAGTTCAGAGTTCTGGAGCAACCATGCCTTTGATAGGCAGGCAGAAACGCCTCTGTTTTGACATGGTAAAATCTATATTTACTTTATGCTGCTTTATGCTGACTTGCTCGATTTGTACCCTTCTTTTGTATTACAACCTTCATTTTAGTCCTGAAAAACTACTGAAACTGAAAGCTAGATCATTCTAGCATACAATGCATTCTAGCACTGCACTGTACGTATGCATCCAATCACTGCATACAATTCAGTGATTGGATGGTTTTACAGAATATTATTGCTTATTTGAAACAAGGAATGTGAAAATGGTGAAAATAACTACAAAATACTTAAAAAACAGAAAAAGGAACAACACAGTAAAATGTTGTCATTCAGATATACAATATTGTTTGCTCTCTGCAATTTGTTGTGTGGACAGATCTGCCTGCACATACCAGAAATGACAAAAATGGACATCCATTTTCTTTATTAAACAATAATGTTTAATGAAGAAACAATAATGTGTCTTAATAATGTTTCTCAATAATGTTCATTCAGTGAAAATGAACTACTGAGGCATATCTCTGTGCCCACACTAAGATCTGATTAAAACTCAAGTTTACATCTGGTCTGCATGCTGTGCCAGATATCATCATGGAAGTAAAAACGTACTTCAGAGGCAGAGTGCCAGGAGTGGACTAGATTTCTCCCTGAGATTCTGAAAGCTCTGTCATAGTTGGCATACCTGTGAAATATCACATGGAAACCCAGACATCACCTGTGAAGAGGTAGACTGAGGTGGTAGGTTAAATTTTTAAAAAAGGGTACTGGAGCACACGCTCTAGCACCATCTATTGAGAAATCACAGTCCTCCTTCTCCCTGTGAAAGCGTAATCTAAGGCTTTCAATTTTGACTCAGTACTGTGACTTTTGTCCTGGCAGTTGAACAGTGGACTAGATCTTTATCTTGCAGAATTGCTGTGGAAATGGGAATTTTATTGTCCAGTCTAAATCTGTTGTTTGAATTTCAATGAGAACTGCAACCTCACTTTGGGGTCCAGGTACTTATCTTCATCTACATTACTTAGCAATCTTTATATCAGTGTATGAATGCACGCACAGCTGAGGCTGCCATTCTGAACAGCTTTATGAAGGATAATGCAAACATTTATTATCCTTCCCACTCTTCAATATTTCACGTCATCCACTAAACAGAAGAAAAGAGCAGTTTTGAGTGCTATGATATTTTCTCACATTTGTTTAATTGTAAGTGTACTCTCATGGGGATCACACACACACAATTTCACAGACCTCATTTAGGAGGGCTCTTATCATGGACGAGTGATTAGTTAACATACTGCATTCCAGTAACTATCTTTCTCCATCTTTATCTGACATCCTGGGATTTTCAGAATCCCTCCTCCTTCCATGCCCATAGAGCACTCTTTCTCAAACTGTGATTCCTGGACCATTGGTGGTCCGCTGGCGCCCCCTAGTGCTCCGTGAAGTATTGCATGTAAACGACCGTTTATTTGCTGTAACATGAGCTCAAAGTGCGACGCTACAGTAAGTTTACCAAAGGATTGTGTTAAAAGTAATAATGGAAAACTGGCTTAAAACCAAGTCACTCAAAAGAAGAGCTGCAGATACCAGAAAGAAAACAAATCCAGGAATATTATATGACCAGAGAAAGGAAAAATGATTTTTTGTTTCTGCTAAAGCAACTCAAGTCTATTTTTATTTAATTGTGCTTCTAAATCACAAATAGACTTAAATATTATTAATGCACACAACACTTGGTAGTAAAGAACTGCTAATTTTTTTTTATTTCCATGGGTTTGACATCATTAGAAAGCTCAGACACATTCAGAATCTGTAAATAACTCAAAACAACAATATGTGAGTTAAGAAAACTATACAGAAGAGTGTCTCTGAACGCACAACACGTCCAACTATGAGGCATAAGACCACACTGGGTGGTACTCCTGTCAGCTAAGAACAGGAAACTGAGGCTACAATTCACACAGGCTCACCAAAATTGAACAATAGAAAATTGGAAAATTGTTGCCTGGTCTGATGAGTCTCGATTTCTGCTGCGACATTTGAATGATATATATATATATACAGTACGGACCAAAAGTTTGGACACACCTTCTAATTCAATGGGTTTTCTTTATTTTCATGACTATTTATAAGGCAATAAATTCCACTTATTAACCTGACAGGGCAGGTTGACCTATGAAGTGAAAACCATTTCAGGTGACTACCTCTTGAAGCTCATCAAGAAAATGCAGAGTGTGTGCAAAGCAGTAATCACAGCAAAAGGTTGCTACTTTGAAGAAACTAGAATATAAGGGGTATTTTCAGTTGTTTTACACTTTTTTGTTTAGTGCATATTTCCACATGTGTTATTCATAGTTTTGATGCCTTCAGTGTGAATCTACAATGTCAATAGTCATGAAAATAAAGGAAACTCATTGAATTAAAAGGTGTGTCCAAACTTTTGGTCTGTACTGTATGTTGTTGATATTTGGCATCAAGCATTATAGCATGGTTCTGTCCTGCCTTGTATCAACGGTTCACGCTGGTGGTGGTGGTTCAATGGTGTTGGGGATATTTTCCTGGCACACTATGGGCCCATTAGTACCAATTGAGTATCGTGTCAATGCCACAGCCTAACTGAGTATTGTTGCTGACCATGTCCATTCCTTTATGACCACAGTGTACCCATATTCTGATGGCTACTTCCAGCAGGATTACAGGCCATGTCATAAAGCATGAATCATCTCAGACTGGTTTCTTGAACACGACAATAACATGACTGGTTTCACTGAACTCAAATGGCCTCCACAGTCACAGATCTAAATTCAATAAAGCATCTTTGGGATTTGGTGAAACGGGAGATTCATATCATGGATGGGCAGCTGACAAATCTGCAGTAACTTCCTGATGCTATCATGTCAATATGAACCGGACTCTCTGAGGAATATATCGAGTATCTTGTTGAATCTATGCCACGAAGGATTAAGACAGTTCTGAAGACAAAAAGGGGTCCAACCCAGTACTACCTAATAAAGTGGCCAGTGAGTGTATATATTTATCCATCCATTTTTCCCATTGAGGTTGCCAACAGTCAATGGGCGGGAGGCGGGGTACACCCTAGGCAGGTCACCAGTCCGTCACAGGGCAACACAGAGACAGACAGGACAATCAATCATGCGCACACATTGTTGGACTGAGGGAGGAAGCTGTAGTACTTGGACAGTTTAGGACAAAAACTATGTTTTGTCTCTCAGACACTACTAAAGATTTATACACACTCACAAAATATTAAAATTGCACATATATGCTATTAAAATATCACACAGACATACAATTTTTCTCTCACGCACAAAATACTAAAATTGCACATATTCACTATTAAAATATCACATGCATACCATTTTTTTTCTCACACGCATACATAAAAAACTAAGATTGCACGTGCATGCATTTTTTTCTCTCTTGCACACACAAGACTAAAATTTCACATATACACAACTAAAATATCACGCATACACACAAAGCATACAGACATACTATTCTGAATGATAGGTCGAAAATGTATGTGTGTGAACTAACACTAGGCTGAATGAATGAATGAATGGGTATGAGACTTGTATTTTTCTGTGTGAAAGACTCACTTTTTGTATGTGTGAGAGTTGTCACAAAAGAGGTGGGGCATAATTTGGTGATCAGATTGTGAATGCATTGATACCACAGTGAAGTTAGCTTCAAGTTGCAGGGTTTCCCCCAGTGTATTATAGGCCTGGCGCCATGCTTTACTAGCCCCACTGCCAGGCTAAGCCATTCTTGTTTATGTTTTTAGGGAAATAAAAAGAAAATAAATGAAGAAAATAATAAATCACTATATATATATATTTTTTAAGCCGGATTGCAAGCAATATATGTTTATAGAAGATAGGTTTATAGTTTATGCATTTAAAGCCGGACCAATCACATCGTTGGTGCCTCTGCGCGTTGCCTCGTGTGCTGCAGCAGCTGGATGTCTTACGTTTACCTCAGCACGGATTGCGCGCGCCTCCTTTCACTCAAACTGGACACAGGCTGCTGACCTGTATGGATATTTACATCAACCCATCACGCTGGTTTTATATTATTTTATTATTATTAGTAGTATTATTTTTCCTGTTAAACAATGTATCAAACCATATCAAATGCTTTGTCCACTTAGTCAGCCAAAGAAAATGTGTGTTAATGTTAATGTGTTTCCTGTCTACTTAACATCTTTTAATACAAAAACACGGTGGGCCGCCTCGGCACCCTAACCACTGGGCTTAGCAAGTTTTCTGGGGGAATCCCTGTACACCAATTGTCTGTGTGTCACTGTAACTTCCATCCTTCTGTCCATAGACTAATTTATGGAGGACATAAATTAGAGATATTGCCATCTCACTGCATCTGCCATCCATAGGTTCACAGATAGAGGCACAGAAGGTGTCTCTGTCTGCAAACATAGTTGCAGCAGCTGGATGTCTTAAGTTTACCTTAGCGCGGATCGCGTGCGCCTCCTTTCACTCAAACTGGACACAGGCTGCTGACCTCTATGGATATTTACATCAACCCCCTGTGAGGAATTATGTTTCTTTCCAGAGTTTTTGATCAAGGTAGGAGTTTAAACCCCACCGCGTTAGCTCTGGCTGTGCAGTTTCCGCAGAAATAACTTGTAGAGAATTATTTATATTTGTGGACAAATACTTTTGTGCAGCTTTTCCATTACAACATGCTTCCAGCGCCCGGCTCTGTCTGCACTGATAAAGTTTATGTATGTGTTCCCTGTTGGCCTTTGCGTTAGTGGTTAACAAACCAGCGCTAACCTCATCGTGCAGGTTCAGCCCGGTGAGGAGCTTTCACGCTAGCCTCGCTGTCACGCATCACGCTGGTTTTATATTATTTTATTATTATTTTTCCAATTAAATGATGCATCAAACCATATCAAATGTTTTGTCCACTTAGTCAACCAGAGTTTAAATGCGCGGCCGCGCGGAGATCAGAGAAACTCGTCTCACAAACTCGACCAACCAAAATAGTTTCTGTGTCCTCTTATTAAAACCTCAACAGACACGAAAAGGAAGAGCTACTAAAGCCTCATTACCAGCATTGAATTAAATCTCCCGTTTGTTGTCCATCTTTGCGCAGTGCAGTGAATTTAACTCATCATACAGGGCCGGTCCAAGGCTGTATGAGGCCTTGAGCAGAATTTGACTTAGGGGCCCCTTTTGTTGCTAAAAACATCCACACATCTAAAAGCTTCTGTGTTAAATTTAGTGAAATATTGGAGAGGGGTACTAGTTTAATTGGCCAACCTAAAAAGCAATACGTTATACTCACAGTTTACTCATTTTATGAGCAAACAAACTCAAACTCAAATATTAAACTCATAGCATCAGATTGTAGCGATGGTAACAAAACAATTTAACAATGAATATTGTTCTTTGAACTTTTAGAAAGTAAACTTGCCAGCTCCTTAAGATCTTGCATATAAATGTTAAACAATTTAAAATCTTTTAATTTATGTGTGCTGAAACCATTAAATCAAATTTAGCAGCATTGATAATCTCAATAAACAAATGTTACATTTATGTATCTGTGGTCTGTGTTAAAATATTAGCATTTATGGGGCCCCTGAAGGCCTGGGGTGGCCTTATGAAGCCGCTGACTTAATTTGGATTAAACAGAAGTGCAAATAATTGATATTCATTTTAATTAGAATTTTTTTTTATTAGTTTTTTTTAAGGTTAGTTGTGGGTTTAACTAGCGTTTCACTGGCGATGTTTTACGTAACATGTAATTACCCAGTAATATTTTTACATTTTCTCTCTACTTAACATCTTTTAATACAAAAACACAGTAGGCCGCTGGTGGACTGCCTCGGCACCCTGACCACTGGGGTTAGTAAGTTTTCTGGGGGAAACCCTGCAACATTGCATTGTGTTTAGTTTTCTCTGGTCTGTACTGGAGACTGAGATTAAAAACCATTTCAAACAAATGTTTGGAATGAGCTTCCTAGCGCTCCAAAGCGTCCGGTCCATAACGCTTCAACACGCTGTCAGCTCCCGGTCTTTGACGCATTTAGTTCAGAATCCATGAGATGATATTCAGTAAGGACTTTTTTCTTGATTGATTTTATTTGCCTCTACAATGAACTCTTTGCATAAAGTCTATAATGTATGCCCATGTGCACCAGTCAAGGGTGTTAATTATAACCTGTCAAATTGACCGACGGGCTTCAAATTTTCCCGTCGTTTCAATAAACAACCAGTCAAATACGGAAAATATTCCGTTAACGCGACCTCTGATATTATATATATATATCAGTAACGTGCTGTCAGATGAGGCAAGTGAGGCACCTGTCATAATGGAAAAATATAATAATAAAATAATTTATATTACTATGTTCACCATGTGGTTTGTACTGTAAAGTATTTATTTTTTATTTAGCTTAACCAATTTTGATTATTTTTTTCTTCAAAATCGCTGAATTTTCTCAATTTCCCATTCAAATGCTCGAAAGCGCAAATGGTGAGGCAGCAGGAAGCTGAGCCTCACCTGGGATTGCGCAACCTCTCTCTAACTGCGATGGCTGCCATTCCATGGGAGCATGTTCCTCCTGTCTGTACGTCGCCAATAAAATGGTTAAAAAAACATTTATTATATGAACTGATCTTCCATAATTTAGCTTATGTATATAATGTACAGTGTTTTTTGTCACCAACTGTGTGTGTGTGACATGTTTTGTGTTCTGCGGAGCGATCATAAACGGCAGAGAACAGATTCGAGGTGAGGCAAACAGTTCGCTTGCCTCATGGCAGGGGGCGCTCATGATACCACACATTGTGTCTCCAACTGCAGAGTAAGATACAGTAACAGCGAGACAGACATACAGTAAAGTTCCTTATATTTATAGTTTTCTCCTTGTACCACAGCAATCACTTATTAATAATCACAAAATAAACATTAAGCCTAAAACTATACTACTGCAACAGACTGAATGTTCTGCTCTTTGTGTGGGAAATACTGTATGTCAGTGGGGTTTTTTAGGGTCGTTGTTGTCAGTTGCTATGGCAACAAGTCTGTGTGTAGCCTGGCCAGGAGTGAGAAAGACGTGGTTTTGAGTTGTACTTCAACGGTTTTTCCCTTTGCTGTGGAGCATAGCACGAAATTATTAATTTGTAGCGCTTCCCTGCAGACGCTGCGTCAATCCGTCTGTCGATCTGCCGTTCCATTTTTTTCCCCATTCGTGAACAAGATCCTGAGATACTTAAACTGGGGCAGGACATACCCCCCAACCTGGAGAAGGCGCTCTACCCTTTTCTGGCTCAAGCCCATAGCCTTGGATTTGGAGGCACTGATCCTCATCTCGGCCGCTTCACACTGGGCTGCGAACTGCTCTAGTGAAAGCTGTAGAACACGACCCCATGAAGCCAATGGGACAACATCATCTGCAAAAAACGGAGATGCGATCCTAAGGCCACCAGAGCAGGGGCCTCGTTTATAAAGCGTGCACATGCACAAAAAATGTGCGGCGCCATATTTTTTTGTATAAAAATTAACTTTGCGTCAAAGTCTGTGTAAATATAAGCACACTTTTTCCCTTGTGTGAAAATGTATTGCAGCCACGCAAACTTTTTCTGTGAACAATACCAGACTACAAAACATCAAAACTCACCTAAATCCCCTGAAACTTGACTACATTCCTTGTTATTTAGACCAAGAAGCATCAAACCCGATGTTTTTTTTTCAGGATTTTAATATTTTATTGTTTAAACGTAAATGATGAAACTGAACCGCATTTGTCCTCAGACAATAAGCTAACACTCACACAAAATAAATAAAATAAAAAAAGGATGTGAAAACCTCACTTGAATGTAAACAGTACTTTCCTCAGTTTTTGTCTCATAAAGATGTAACGCATTGTTCTGTGCGCATGAAATGCATCTATAGGGTAATTTCATTCTGACTAGAAAACAGGGTTGGATCAGCAGATTAACTCCAGACAGGTTTGACTGTTTTTAAGGTGATCATGGTGTGTAGATAATCACAGTATATCTGTAGATAAATGTGAGCCATGTAATTGTGAAGCACTTTGGCTCTGATGGAGAACATCGCGAATGGAAAGATTCAGAGGGCGCGATTGATCAGAGATCATATTGATCTGCTGGTAAATGTTGATGATTTATTAGGGTTTAGATTACCCAGACCGATTATCCTGGAGCTTGAGTGAAACGTAAAAAAGGAACAGTGCGGTACCGGTGCAACTGCCTTCAATCAAGCCAGGCTCGCTTTGTGAATCCGCCTTTCTAGAAGAAAGCATTTCTATTCTGTAAATATACAACTTATGCACATGATTCAACTACCGTATTTTCCGCACTATAAGGCGCACCTAAAAACCTTCAATTTTCTCAAAAGCCGACAGTGCGCCTTATAATCCGGTGCGCCTTATATATGGACCAATATTGAGCCACAACAGGTCTCGCAACTACGGTAAGCAGCCGCCGACTTCATTTTCCCCCGTGGAAGAAGAAACGGGAAAGCAGACACAGACTTTATTTTCCCCGTAGAGGAAGAAACGGAGGAAAGCAGACGCCAACTTCATTTTCCCCGTAGAAGAAGAAACGGGAAAGCAGCCGCCGATGCAGCCAGCGGTGCACGCTGGGTTTTGTGTAAAGACCCCAAAATGGCTCCTATTAAGAGACATGCTTACAACGCAGAGTTTAAGCTCAAGGCGATCAGTCACACAGTAGAATAT
The DNA here is from genome assembly GCF_001444195.1 of Xiphophorus couchianus. Lineage (NCBI taxonomy): Eukaryota > Metazoa > Chordata > Actinopteri > Cyprinodontiformes > Poeciliidae > Xiphophorus > Xiphophorus couchianus. The sequence continues at coordinate 7,448,002 of NC_040238.1, forward strand.
GGGAATGGGCTCTTTGCACCTGCCGCGCTGACGTCACAACCGCATGCGCAAATGCGGCTCTCTTTTTTCGCTTTGAGTTACCATGACAGCTAGAAAAGACAAAGTCTTATTTCAGACGCATTGCTGTCTTCCTAATATAATGGGCTTTTACGTTTTCATGGATTTCCAAACGATCCTGAATTAAGAAGACGATGGCTTGTAAATATTCGTCGCTACCAGTTAAAGCTAACGCCGCACAGCAAAGTTTACAGCCTTCACGTCACTCCGGATCAGCTTCTTCAGCCTAAAAAAGAAGGTAAAGGAGCCCCCTGTGTTATTTCCATGGAATCCCTTCTGTATTCAGCCAGAAAGAGAGTTTACGGAACAAGAGAGCAGACCAGAGCCACATAGCCGAGCTACTGATCCGCCTGAACACACTGCTGTAAACACCGTCCTGCTTCACAAGAAACATGCAAAACTAATAAAGCGAAATAACACGGAGACCTTAAGGAACACGGCCATATTTTTCTAAAAGCAACAACTTTGAACCTGAACAGTCAGCTGAACTAGAACTCCGACACCAGAGCTAATGTTAAGCTATGGGCTCGTTGTGCTTCAGAAGCAAAAAGCCTGAACCGTAAAATCCCCGTTACTTGGTCTCTGACACTAACGACAATAAACCACGTAATATACTTGAACACAAGGTAAAAACATTGTCCGTTAATGAATGATGAAAAATGTTTAGATACTTAGATAGCACATTTTTACAAGAAAAATGTCCGGCATAAGCTAAAGCTAATGTTAGCCACAAAGTTTAAAGAAAGTAAAACTCACCTTCGTATCTGTGTATAACAAGGCGAACATGTTAAAACCTTTCTCCAGCTTATTGTTGGGGCTTCGGATCGATGTTCATCATTAAGCTGAGGTGCAAAGAGCCCATAGAGCAGCAGTGAGAGAATTTAACATGAACAGTCAATGGTGCGGAAGTGGAGGAAGCAACAGCTGTTCATTTTGGGAATGAACGGAGTTTTCAGAACGCTGGTTTGTAATCTATTAATAAAGTTTGACTGACCTATATGACTATTTTGTCGACATTCCCTTTATCGCAGTTCCATCTAATGAATGCATAACGTAACCCCAGCCTCTACTGTAGCGTCTATTCTATGCGCCTTATAATGCGGTGCGCCTTATATATGAAAAAAGTTTTAAAATAGGCCATTCATTGAAGGTGCGCCTTATAATGCGGTGCGCCTTATAGTGCGGAAAATACGGTACTTAAAATAAACGTCCACATTCCCCACTCATAGGACTCTGACATGCTGTCTTTAAATCAAAGCTGAACGCGCTATTTTCTCTTTTTAAATTTGGATTTTTTTTTTCTTTAAAATGTATTTTTATTTTTGTGAGGTGACCTTATGTGCCCTGAAAGCACCTTTTAAATGAAATATATAATAATAATTATTATTATTATAAATACTTATACTGCTACAAACAAGGATGTTGCCATGGTTATGGCTTCATGTTTTGGCAGACTTCTGGGTATTTATATTAATTTTCATATGTATTCATGGGTGGCGACAGGGCGGACCAGCAGCTGCGCTCTATTTCCTGCAAATTAGGATTTTTAAAGGAAAGGTGCGTGGCCAAGTGCGTGTGCATGGCTTTATACGTCCAAATTTTTTTGTGCGCCGCACTTTTCTAAATTTCTCCGTACGCCAAGTTTTAGCATGAAAATTGCGCACTCTTTCATGCATGAGGCCCCAGATCTCCTCCACACCTTGGCTGCGCCTAGAAATTCTGATCATGAAAGCAATGATCAGAATCAGTGACAAAGGGCAGCCTTGGATGACTACAATTCTCACCGGAAGCGAGTAAAGTATATATATAATATTTTTTATATTCCTTATTTGTACTTAGTAATTGGCACCTAAGTAGTCAACAAATACACAACTTCTTTTTGGGGATCAATAAAATATATTTCATTCTATTCTAAATAAAATAATGTTATTAATGAGTATGTAAATTGTCTAGATAAGCACCAGACCTAAATATCCTTATTGTGTATGTACATGTAACAAAATTCTGAATAAATGCTGCAGAAAGTGTCACTGGTGTTTTCCATATGCTGAACATGTCTGGTGTCGAATTAACAATGAGTAAAGATTCATCCATCTATACACCTGCCAGAGAATAGCAGTAATGTAAAAAATGTCTCGCATAGCTTGTTCTCCATGTCAGCCACAACAAAATATGGTAATGACAGGCAATAAATCAGATCCAGCCTGAAGCCAGCACCGTGTTCAAAATACTTAAAACTTAGAATTTTTAAAAAATCTTCTGTGTGGAAAATATATTGAGAATGTTCTCAGCTGACTTCTAATTTTTGTTTTAAAAAATTGAGTTCAATATTAAATGTGTTTTTGATCTATGTTTCTGGTATCTATACCTATCAAATTTAAAGTTGCCACAGTGATTCCTCTGCGGATGCTTTACCAACTATGACCTAATCCAAACAAAGCAAAAGGTGTGCTACTATATTTGACATGAAATCAAGCCTGTTTGATGAGCAACTTGGACTCTGCCAGGGTCTGCCCTTTGTCCCCATTTCCAATTGTGGTGTTCCTGACAGTAGGTCAAGTGTAATTCAGCGTGGATAGTTCCATCACCCGAAGGATTATGGAACCACTAAAAGAATATGCAAAGGGGTTGTAATCCTGTGGCATGGATGCCTTGAATGTTTGCCAGGAATGTCCCATTGAGAGGAGACTTCAGAACAAACCTAGATCCTGGATCTGGAGTGGGCCTTTTGAGAGAGAGAGATCTGGGTTTCACTTCTGACCCATTACCCAATACAATTAAATCCAGAAGACAATCATGGATTTAATGTCACTTCAGAGGAGTTCCTTCTGTATCTTAGTGTAAAAAACAAATCTGGGATTTACTTTTATTGTGACAACAAATTAGTCATAGTAATGGCTAATTTACTATGATTTATTATGAGAAAGTTAATAAATCTGCTTGAATAATGTGTTCAAAGTCTGATTAACACTTAAAATACCAGCACTTGCAAACATGTCACTTTTTTTCACGAGGTTCCACAGCTATTTGTTCCTTAGATAGGAACTTCTTAAATTGATTTAATTAACCAAATGTAATGTACACTTGATAACTTGGATCAATGTGTGATTGAATTGAAATGACGTTTTTATAAAGTGCGTCAAGACAACATTGGTTGTGAATTGGTACTATATAAATAAACTATATTAGTCATTTAAACACTGTATGGCAATAATGTTTATTTCAGTTCACATAAAGCAAGATGGAACAATATTTTCAAACGACGCAAATCTGTATAGGTTGACATTTATGTGTGTTTTCATGAAATGAGCATTAACAGGCTCATAATTAAGAACTCAATTTAAAATGTTTTGGCATGAGTTTATTTCAAACATTTCCCAGATTTGTAAACCCTTTGACATTTATCCACTCTTTCTCTCAACATAAGCAAGCTTTCATTATGCTGCTGTGCTTATTTTAGTAATGCCTTCATTTTTCATCAGCTCTTTCAGGTTAATATTGGCATCCCTTCATGTACATGAAGCATTTCTGTGATTAAGCTATTACATTTTTTTCTGTGCAGCAGTTACTTAAATTAAATGTGAATCATGTTCTGCGAAACCTTTAGTACGAGTAGATTTAGTGGATTGATTTATTTCTTCTTGCCAGTTGATGAAAGTAAATAGCATTTAGTCAACTTTGTTCATTCTTGTGTGTATTTAAAAAGCAATTAAAAGAAGCACTTTGGCTGTAGTTGCATTTGCTGGAGCCTCCGTTTAGATCAACCAATAGCTCCAATTAGGAGCAGGCGCTTCCTTTTTTGTGAGCACGCCAGTCTCTAATGGCTGAATACATTGATTTATATTCAAACTGGAGGGGATTTAATGAACTGTTTTCATAGGGTGATTTTAATAGGATTCACAGATCCACAAACAACTTGCCAAACAGTTCACACATGATTAATTATGCATTGTAGTATTGTTTTAAGAAGAGAATAAAACTGCATCAGAATTATATGCACTTAGCAATTTGCTGAGAGAAACTCTGTTGACATTTGGTATAGATGTGTTGATCCTGTTGAATATAATTAGTCTGTGAAGGATGCCAAAACAAAGGAGACATGCTGACTGTTCATTGCCTCACACAAACACAGAGCATGATCTGATCACTTCACCATGGGATGAATCATAGGCTGCCACTGTATTGATCTGTTATTGTATGGTTCTTTGTCTTGTTAGTGTTGTTCTTAATGGCGCTTTGTGTACTTCTGAGTTGCAGTGATTGTAGGTAAATATGAAGGGTATGAATCCAGTTTTTTAGATTGAGTAACTGAAAAATTGAAGCAATGTTTTTTTCCTACATTGCTACAGTCACTGTAGAATTTACAGTAACTGGCTGACAACAGGGTTGCCAGCCAGTTACTGTAAATTGTACGGTAAAGAAATCACAGTAACTTTACAGTGACCTTAATGTATTTTTTTTTACAGTAGCCTTACTGTAATTTTATTACAGTTTTACTGTAATTTTATTGCAGGTTTACTGTAATTTTTATTCCTATCTTACTGTACGTTGATACAGTAAGTACAAAATACAGTACTTTGATTAGTGTTGTTGTAATTTTTTTTTTAAATAGCACAGTAATTATATAACATGGTTACTGTGATTTCATCACATTTTTATCATAATAAAATTACAGTAGTCCTGTAGTAGAATTACAAAACGTTGTCATTTTACAGTAGTTCATAAAATTGCATACTTTGCTAGCTTTTAAAGGTTTAATGTCAATTTGCAACTTAATTTACCAAACCCTCAATTTACCAAACAAAAAATGTTTTATTTTTCTAATAAAAAATATACATATATATTTTTAAATTGCTTTATTTTATTGTCAATTTAAGTCTGACAAATTGAAGCAAAACAAAATGTTATTTTACAAAAGCAACTTTTGCTTGTTACATAGAAGTCAAAGTATTGCAGCCAAAGTGAAAAATACTCTGATCAAAAAACATAACTGATACATTTACCCTCATGGTAATATTACATTGAATACAATGAATTAAATAATCTTTACTAAATCAAAAGTGCACAAACTTCAAAGTTTCCAAGCAAACTGCATGTCAAAGTCATAAAAACAATGTTTCACCAGCTTTTCATGTAAAACTTACAGTCAAAATTCTAAATGTCTGTCGTTTTGTTCCTTTGAAAGAAGGAAGGGATCCAGCAATGTCAAATATTGAAGTTACATATTTTTAAAAACGTTATTGGAACCCCAACAGTAAATCTTAAACCGTTAGGCAAGTTAAAGACTTAGTGAACAGCCAAACAAAACCAACATGGATGACTTCTGAGTTTGTCTCAGCCCTGAACATCTCCAGAAATCATCAAAGCGTTGCTAGAAGATAAAGAAAGAAAAACATGTTGTAATACATGAGATAAACAGCACATTAAACTGCATTTGTGTCAGTTAAAGACAGACAGGATGAAAAGGAAAGATTTAGTGGACAGGCCTCTCTGACCTTTTATTGTAGCTGTCCTCCTGTCTGTCTATTAGAAAGACAGGAAAGATCCAGAGAGACAGACAGAAATGTCTGTACAGACACCGAAATGTCAGAGACAGAAAGGCAGAGAGATAGAGTAAGAGAACTGATTATAAATTTATAATTTTACCATTTTAAAAGTTTCACTAGTAGCCCATGAAGGAGGAGAATGGAGACACATGGGTTCACTGTTGTTCTAATGTTTTGCATAAGTCGTCCTGTTGGTTTTGATGTCACTTTTCCATTTACAACTTTTTTCTGCTTTCTTGAGGCCTATGAATCGCCTAAAAACAGATAGAATAGAATTCAACTTTATTGTCATTGCACTGTCACAAGTACAAGCAACGAGATGTAGTTTGCATCTATCCAGTAATACTCTACGAGATATAAATATTTATTTACAGATGTACAAGACTATGTATGTATGGACTATAAGGGGTTATAGCATGGGAGACTATTTAATATTACCCTTTTGTTTTTTAAGTACATATTACATTTTTAGATTAGATGCCTGTGAACTACCAAATATGTTTTGTAAAGGCATTATTGAAATAGTTCTCACCTATGAAAAAATACTCTAGGTGACAAAAGACGATGCTGGACCCGCTTGTGCCCTTGGTGCCGTTTCCTGAAAAATAACAATGTTCAGTGATATTAGTTTTAATTTTAGCTTAATACTCAGGTACAGAGAGACATTTCCATAGACAGATACATTCCTCCGTCTCTATCCATTAACTATGTTTGCAGACAGAGACACCTTCTGTGCCTCTATCTGTGAACCTAAGGATGGCAGATACAGTGAGATGGCAATATCGCACTATTTCTTCCATAAATTAGTCTATGGACAGAAGGATGGAAGTTACAGTGACACCCAGACAATTGGTGTACAGGGATTCCCCCAGAAAACTTGCTAAGTCCAGTGGTTAGGGTGCTGAGGCCGCCCACCGTGTTTTTGTATTAAAAGATGTTAAGTAGACGGGAAACACATTAACATTAACACACATTTTCTTTGGCTGACTAAGTGGACAAAGCATTTGATATGGTTTGATACATTGTTTAACAGGAAAAATAATACTACTAATAATAATAGAATAATATAAAACCAGCGTGATGGGTTGATGTAAATATCCATACAGGTCAGCAGCCTGTGTCCAGTTTGAGTGAAAGGAGGCGCGCGCGATCCGTGCTGAGGTAAACTTAAGACATCCAGCTGCTACAGCACACGAGGCAACGCGCAGAGGCACCAACGATGTGATTGGTCCGGCTTTAAATGCATAAACTATAAACCTATCTTCTATAAACATATCTTTTAAGAATTTAGGAATAAATCTGTTCCACCAGTGAAACGCTCAGAGCAATAGAGATGCTTGCAATCTGACTTAAAAAAATAAAATTAAAAAATTGCGGGTTTTTTATTTTTTTTAAATTATTTTCCTAAAAACATAAGAAATGCTTAGCCTGGTGGCGAGGCTAGAAAAGCAAGGCGGGCCACCAGGCCTATAATACACTAGGGGACTGGGGTCCCTGGAGTATCTGGGGCGGTGAGGGGTTGGTCTTGTCACCCCGATAAGATGTCTGCATGAGCGGTTGCCCACCCACAGCAGAATCTGGCATTGACTGATTAATCACAATTAATCACTATGCCTAACTTTGTAATCTTGAAATATGAATATGCAGACAGCTGTGCAAACCCCTCTTGCTGCACTCCAACAAATTAAAATCCAAGGAATTATCTTGCATTTGTAATCTCCCATACTCAACAGTAACTTAAAAGAAATTTACCCCACTACACATGCACACATGCATACAAGTGGTACCAAACTTGTTCAGGAGCCAACTGATAGATAAGATCTATTTTATTAGATCTATTTTATTTTCTAGTTCTTGGATGCCCCACCCTTTTATGATACCTCCAAGGGCAACATGATGCCCATATCAAACATGCACATTCGGAAAAATGTTTTGTTCTCTCAAACCAACCATGTCTGAAGATTCTTAGTTTTTCAGGTTTTTATATTCAGGAAGGTTTATAGTAAGTCAGTTTGTTTTAAACGTTGGTTTAGAAATGTTCCTCTACATTCATTTCCTGTGATGAGGCGCCGCAGCACTCTATTGTCCTCATCCAGCCAGCGAAGACCTGTTTAATTCTTGCACATGAAATTGCGGGCGCTAGCATAATTTCTATTATGCTAATACTAGATGTGCACAACGTTGGCTAAAGACCCAACACAAGAAAGTTGAAACTGTTCAACTCTTGTTGCTGTCTGCTGTCACGGAAAAAGTATTTCGCTGTTCGTAGCTCCCCATGTGTGACGTGCTGCTGTGAACTAGATAATCCTCCGCGGGAGAGAGGCTTTGATGTCAAAATAGATGGTTTGATTGATCTGTGTTATGTAATATTATTGCCTCAAAATGTTCAGGTTAATCGCGTGCGCTAACGCGTTAACGTTGACAGTCCTATGTGCGAGAAAATTTTTAAAAAAACAAACAATTGAGGCATTGTACCCTCAAACAACTTCCACAAAAAGACCAGAATATAGCCATCTGCATATTCTAGGTGAACTGAACTAAAAACAATTATGTTGCACATAATGCCAGCTGAGAAATAACCAAAGTTAGCTTTAGCAAACAAACGAGAGTAGCTCAATATAACCACATAAAATATATTTTCTTACACAAACAAACACAAAACTGCAACATAATGTTTTTTTAAAAATACTTACCCAGTGAAAGTCATTGTTGGCCCTGCCCTCTAGCCTGTGAACGTTCGCCTCCAGCCGGTAAATATCCCAGTGAAAGTCATTGTTGACCACTATGCAACTATACATTAAAGATTTACAGTACAGTTGTAAATTTTCGCACATTATCCAGTGGTCCAACCTCGTCCCATATATTTTCCATACGCATTTCAGATCACAGTAAAGATCTGTATTTTCAAAGCCCAGCCACCGTACTGTATTTTCATGATGTAGTTTTTACAGTATAACTCCTACACTCCTTTATAGTGTAGGAGTTATGCTGTAAGGGGCTTCATGCCCCTGGTTGGGTCACCAGACAGGTCCTACGTACCTCTGGCTAACGAGGTCATGGATACAAGCGGCCTAAATAGGTTTTCTACGTAGGGTGTCTGGGCTCTCCCGTAGAAATAGGGTGAGAAGCTCGATCATCCGGAAGAGTCTCAGAGTAGAGCCACTGCTGCTCCACGTCAAGAGGAGCCAGTTGAGGTGGCTTGGGCATTTGGTTAGGATGCCTCCTGGACGCCTCCCTGGTGAGGTGTTCCAGGCACATCCCACTGGGAGGAGGCCCAGGGATGGACAATGCAATTTCTAAACTAAATAGTGGCAATGCTGGGGTTATTATTTTTATTATTTGAAAGCATTTTGAGGACACAAGGATACTGTACAGCTAAAAACCATTATTATTTTTAGACCACATTATTGAGCTGGCACCCATTCCATCATCTAGCTATATATATAAAGTAGCAAGAGAATGCGCTGATCTGTTCTATTGAATAGATCATAGATCATCAAAAGCATGTAAAGGTATGTTAAGTTGTGAATTCATGGAAAACTTCAAAATGATCTCTAAAAGAAAATTGCTAAGTTTTCTGGCACTCAGCAAATAGAAATAATTTTGGTAATGCTACCTGACCTAAAACAAGAAAACTTTAGTTTGATTTAACTTCAGACAGTGGGGAAAAATGTGTCTTTTTATGTATTGTGTGCAAATATCTGGTTTCAATTGTATCTGGAATTTGGTCGAACACAAAGGTGAATTAGTCAAGCATTTATTACTATCTGTCTAAAATTTAGGAAGGGATTTAGAAACTGATACTGGATTTTTTTGATTCAGTCTATCTGAGTGCGTTTCAAATTACAGTACCACCAGAGACATGAAACCTTGACCCATAGCTTTGTCCTATGGCAAAGGAAAGCCTAGAAGCCTGTTATGGCAATGGCTTTGCCCGTTGTCAAAATTCAGTGTTTTAAAGTGCTACACTCAGAATGTCAATAAAGGAATCAGACTATACTGATCTTTTTCTGATCTAACTGGTACACTGGAAAAAAAGATGATGCCTTCACTCTGAGAGCTCCAGCAGCCCTTTACTGTTCTATTTTTTTTCCTGCTGTTTACTGTATCACATTCACTCTGTAACCTTACAGAATTAGGCCTTACAGTTCAAACTAGTCATGGGTTTGTGACTACCTACCATGATATTGGTGTCGAGACCGAGTTGTACTGTAGATAACTATGTATCAGTCACAGGATAAAAAGGTGATCTGACCGGGTCTTTAGTGTCTGCAGTTTACCATCCTCTTGCTTACTGCTATGAATAGATTGCTTTGTTTCCAGTCTTGATTTCTTCCTAAATGTAGTGTTTGAACAGTCACATATGTGTTCACCCTTGTTTTAGATGTTGGTGACAACTCCAGAGAAGTGGGATGTTGTGACAAGGAAAAGTGTTGGAGACGTGGCTCTCTCTCAAATTGTGCGTCTCCTGATCCTCGATGAAGTTCATCTTCTACATGAAGATCGTGGACCAGTACTAGAGAGCCTGGTGGCAAGAACTATCAGACAGGTCAGTTCCTGCTATGCTGCGTGACTCATGTATCTGATGTATTGTATTCAACATTGTCACTTTACGCATAAGAACTTTTTTTTTGCTTTTTAGAAATTCTTGCAATAAGTGCCTTGCGTTTTAATCACAATTATGCATATGTATTTTTATGAACTATACCGCCTGCTTTAATTGAAATAAATTTGAAGGGGTTAACATCAAATTTTTTTCTCCTTGTTACCAGAAGCCAAAAAAACCAAAAACATAAGTTGTCGTTGTGATGTTCACTCGCCACATTGGACCAGAGCCAAGCAGGTTGAGTTCAGTGCTTTGGTATAACAGTGCAGAATTTCTCACAACCAATTACTCCTCTAACTACCCATCCTACTCTGTGGCGGAAAAGTGCCTTCTGGAATTTGAGTAAATGAGGCTGTTTTCCGCATCAACAAACGCACACTCAAAATTCACACAATAGTTTTACATGCAGCATAGGGCAAAACGTTCACCAGGGGGTTGTGACAAGATAGGGTGGACATGAGTCTGAGAGCAAAATGATGATGTCAATTTCATCAACCAACTTTAAGAATGAGAACCACTTTTGGTACAACATCCAAACCATGCTGTACCTTCACTCTGTGTGAACAATCTGCTCTTGAGATTATTTATTGCTCTTTTACTAGTATAAACAAAGCTTTACTTGCCACTTCCCAGTGCTATGAATCTGCAGTAATACTGAAGCGCTGCTAATGTTTTGCAGTCGGATTTTTACTGTGTCCTTACTGCTACTAAATGAAACCAGCTCTGCTCGTCTCTCCCACTACAGTTGTCTCATTTGAGTGAAAGCTTACCTGAGGAAATGAGAAAAGAGAAGTAATATGGATGCTCTTGAATTGCCATATAACAAATTGCAATTACAGTTGAAAATAGACAAGATGATATTTACTTATTTTCTGTCTAGCCCAATCACTTACATGGTAATGAGAAACAGAATCATTTGCTTGTGTATGTATCAGATTATTTTTATTATTCGTTTATGTTTTGCTATGAGACTGCTGTGATATATTAGACAGACATGCGCCTCTTATAATTGACAGCATCAATCCCAACCTACTGGCACCTTGCTTAAAAAATGTAATGATTTCTCACGATGATGACTGGCATGTGTTTATGCTGGAGTATAGTCATCATGCAAATTTAGCCAGGCTGACGGCTGGTGCACGTTGTGTAGTCCAATATCACATCTTGATGAACTGCTGTCACATGTCAGTCTGTGGGTGTAAAATAGAGAAAGGGAACAGAGCTTGTGGTTGATAATTTTGGAATACATAGACAATCACTGATTAAATCATGCATCATGTTCTTTGAATTACATTTTGATCCTATAATTTTTTCCATGTACAAAGTCCTCTATTTCTGTCCTTGGCACTGAATGACATGACTCACCCTGCATCCGGTTTATGAAACCCTTTTGAAAAATTGCACTGAACACCAGGGAGCTTGTGTAGGTTTGAAATTGGCAAACATATTAAGATGACAGTACAGTCTGTAAGATACATTGTAAAATTTACTGGGGTTTTTTCTATAATAAATTGATTAAAATCACAGAAGCTTACAGAACTTCATCCAGAGTCAATTACATCACAATGAGAGGTCAAATATGACTATGTATTACTGTCATTTCACTTATTAGTAACTTCAATAATTGATTGTTATTGTCTCCCTCACCTGGCCTGTAAACCATGAGTAACAGCAGTATCTCATTACCATAGATTCAGCAGTATTGGTGAAAAACCCTGAAGACAGGTAAAATCAAGAAGCAAGTAATCATTAATGTATGGGGAAAGAGCTTAAAGGCACGAGGTTGACATGTAGTTCATTAAAATAAAGAATTGTACTTTGCTTTGTTGCAATTACAAAGCAAAATAGTACATATTTCTTCCATGTGTCAGGTATGGAAGAAATGTGTGTAGAACAGTTGTATGCTGATGTTAAGACAGAGCAGTGTGAGGAAGAGAATTGAAACAGAGGGACAGGGATGGGCTGCTGAGCTGAGCAGCTACCAAGACCTTTGTGGTAAGGTTAACTGCAAGGTAATTGAAAACTGGGCTGTACATGTGACTGCTGTTTACTTGGTTCACAGCCCATTTATCAGGTTGTTTAACTGATATTACTGAAGAAGGACTGACTGGGTTCTTTATACACCTTAACACCTCTTCAGGCTCTACTGCACTTCAGAAGTTTCAAGCATCGGAATTGTTTTTTGGGGGGGTTTTTTGCAAAAATATTGCACATTTTCAGCATGAAACATCATTGTTTTTCATTTAATAAACAATCTGTACATGTTAACCCTAAACAACATCTTCAGTCAGCTTGACTGAAGATTTGAAATCATTTGAAGCTCTACTGCTTTTATTATCTCCCACATTATTAAGGGAACACGGGCTAAATGAGTCACTTCATTATCAAAGACAATTATGTTGCTTTTCCACTCATTTTCACAATGTGACATGTTGAGGATGTGTCCATGCTGAACACAATATTCTATTCTGTCTGTAATCCTTTGCAATGTCATGCAGAAGCAAAGTAAAATGCTGTCTGACTGGACGCTTATCATCACAGTAGCATGCACATCTTTAAAGTATGATGCATTACATATAAATTCAGAATTACACGTTTCTGGTCTTTGTGTAAATTAACAAAACACTGAAACTGCCAAAGCACCGCTCCCATACACTTTTTACTGGAATTACAGGGTTTCCCCCAGTAAACTTGCCAAGCCTGGAAGTCGAGCCACCAAGGCAGTCCACTGGGGTTTTGTATAAAAGATTTTAAGTTGACAGGAAATGTAAAAATATTACTGGGTAATTATATGTTACAGAAAACATCGCCAGTGAAACGCTATTTAAACCCACAACTAGTCTTAAAAACAACAAATCAAAAAATACAATTAAAATGAATATCAATTATTTGCACTTCTGTTTAATCCAAATTAAGTCAGCGACTTCATAAGGCCCCCAGGACTTCAGGGGACCATAAATGCTAATATTCTAACACAGAACACAGATACATAAATGTAACATTTGTTTACACCGTATTTCTATAAGGCGCACCACATTATAAGGCGCACCTGCAATGAATGGCCTATTTTAAGACTTTTTTCATATATAAGGCGCACCACATTATAAGGCGCATAGAATAGACACTAAAGTAGAGGCTGAGGTTACGTTATGCATCCACTAGATGGAGCTGCGCTAAAGGGAATGTCAACAAAATAGTCAGATAGGTCAGTCAAACGTTATTAATAGATTACAAACCAGCGTTCTGAAAACTCTGTTCATTCCCAAAATGAATAAACCGCTGTTTTGTTAATTTCCCCGAGGTAAAGTAAGTGACGTGGTATTTTCGTGACACAGTTTGTCTTTTAACAACAGCAAGGTATAACATATAGTGGAGGGGAACTTTTCCTTGATTCAATAAACACGTAAAAAACAGTCTGATACTGTTACGGTAAATCAAACGTCAGTGCAATCACAATATATATCCACTTCCACTATAACCATTGATTCGTTCATGTTAAATCCTCTCGCTGCTGCTCTATTCCTGTGTTCTACTGCGTGACTGATCGCCTTGAGCTTAAACTCTGCGTCATAAGCGTGTCTCTTAATAGGAGCCATTTTGGTGTCTTTACAAAAACCCAGCGTGCACCGCGCGCTGGCGCGCGGAAGTCGGCGGCTTCCCACGTAAATGAAGCCGCCGACTTCATTTACGGGGGAAAATGAAGTCGGTGGCTGCTTACCGTAGTTGCAAGACCTGTTGTGGCTCAATGTTAGTCCATATATAAGGCACACCGGATTATAAGGTGCACTCTCGTCTTTTGAGAAAATTGAAGGGTTTTAGGTGCGCCTTATAGTGCGGATAATATGGTAATTGTTTAAGCATAAATAAATTAAAAGATTTTTAATTGTTTAACATTTATATGGAAGATCTTACGGAGCTGGCTAGTTTACTTTGTAAAAGTTCAAAGAACAATATTCATAGTTAAATTGTTAATTGTTACCATAGCTACAATCTGATGCTGAGTTTAATATTTGAGTTTGAGCTTTGTTTGTTCACACAAATGAGTAAAATGTGATTATAACTTATTGCGTTTAGGTTCACCAATTAAATTAGTCCCCCTCTCCCATATTTCACTAAATTTAACACAGAAGCTTTTAGAGGTGCTGATGTTTTTAGCAACAAAAGGGGCCCCTAATTCAAATTCTGCTCAAGGCCTCATACAGCCTTGGACCGGCCCTGCGTGATGAGTTAAATTCACTGCACTGCGCAAAGATGGACAACAAACGGAAGATTTAATTCAATGCTGCTAATGAGGCTTTAGTAGCTCTTCCATTTCGTGTCTGTTGAGGTTATAATAAGAGGACACAGAAACTATTTTGGTTGGTAGAGTTTGTGACCAATCAAACTCGATATGGAAGTTTGATGAGAGAAACTCCGCGTGGCCGTGCACTTTAACTCTGGCTGACTAAGTGGATAAAACATTTGATATGGTTTGATGCATCGTTTAACCGGAAAAATAGTAATAAAATAATATAAAACCAGCATGATGCGTGACCAGTTAATTTTTTTCTGCAGGTACTAAGGGGGAGTTAAGCATGTTACTGAGGATGCTATGACGGATCTTTTTTATCCTATAATTATCAACACACACACATTAGTATTGTTATTTTAATCAGACTGATTTGCATTTATTTTACGCTTAGACGTCAGCACGAAGCCTTGAGCCATTAGCCAGATGACTTCCAGATAATATCACATTGTTTAGGTTAAAACAGCATTCATGACAAAGGGGATACCCTGCTATTGACACTTTGCAACTATATCACTTAATCATTCAAAGCGCCATGATGTAGATCGGAAGTGAGAATTAGGAGTATTGAACTGAGTGGCTAAAGTTGTTTTTCCAACTTGTTTTTGTCAGTTTATTCATGGTTTCTACTTGCTGGAATCAAGCTAATTTGTCTGTGAAGGTAGCACACCTGGTTGGGGCTCATAGACGGCAGTATTTACAGAAGCCTGAAACAGCTAGCTTAGAAACCGACCCATACCTCTTCCCTCCTGAACAACTAGTACTTTTTCATCAATATTAAGAAATTATTAATTTAAAACAGGCTTTTATATCCTTCTGGACAATTACTTGTAAGTGAGTTTTTCAAGTGTACTTTGAAATTTTCACTTGAAACTAGAGAAAAATACTTGCTAATATTTGGTGTTTTTACAGTGAAAGGCTTCCCGAGTTTATACATGGTTTCTCACTCTGGATTAGTAAGACTGCTTACTGGACAGATCTCCAAAAGAGTCTCCAAAAGGAGGGAAATCAACAAAAGGTCATTGCTAAAGAAGCTGGTTGTTCACAGAGTTCTGTGTAAAAGCATATCCATCCATCCATCCATTCATTCTTCTACTTTATCCGGGGTCGGGTTGTGGGGGTAGCAGCCTAAGAATGGAGGCCCAGCCTTCCCTTCCCCCAGCCTCCAGGGGGAGGCACGTGAAATGGCTGAGTGGCCGGTAAAACATTTTCTCTACCAACCACTATGGCTGGTGGAGAACATTTTTTACTTCCACCCCTGCCGGAATGTGTTCAAAGTTCTGCCAGAGATGGGAATTAAAGCTCCGTCTCACGGGAGACTCTGCCAGACGTTCCCAGCAGACCCTCACAACACGTTTGGGCCTGCCAGATCTGACCGGCATCCTTCCCCACCACCGGAGCCAACTCACCACCAGGTAGTGGTCAGTGGATAGCTCCTCACCTCTCTTTTACCCGAGTGTCCAAGACATGTGGCCGCAGATCCGACGAAACGACAACAAAGTTGATTATCAGACCGTGGCCTAAGGTGTCCTGGTGCCTAGTGCACATATGGACACCCTTATGCCTAAACATGGTGTTCATTATGGACAATCCATTATGAGCACAGAAGTCCAACAACAGAACAGAACTTGAGTTCAGATCGGGGGGGCCATTGCTCCCAACCACGCCCCCCCCAGGCCCTACTGTCATTGCCCACCTGAGCGTTGAAGTCCCCCCAGCAGAACAAGGGAGTCCCCAGGAGGGGCACTCTCCAGTAACCTCTCGTAGAACTTCAAAAAGGGTGGGTAATCTGAACTGCTGTTTGGCGCGTAAACACAAACAACAGTCAGAACCCGTCCCCCCACCCGTAAGAGGAGGGAGGCTACCCTCTTGTTCACTGGGGTAAACACTAACGTACAGTTGCCGAGATGGGGGACAACAAGTATGCCCACTCCTGCTCAGCGCATATCACCATGGGCAACTCCAGAGTGGAAGTATGTCCAGCCCCTCTCAAGGAGATTGATTCTAGAACCAGAGCCATGCGTTGAGGTGAGGCCAACTATTTCTAGCCGGAACTTCTCAACCTCACACACCAACTCTGGCTCCTTCCCCACCAGAGAGGTGACATTTCATGTCCCAAGAGCCAGCTTCTGCAACCGAGAATCAGATCGCCAGGACCCCCTCCCTCGGCCCCCACCCATCCCACACTGCACCCGACCCCTTTGGCCCCTCTCACAGGTGGTGAGCTCATTAGAAGGGGGACCCATGTCTCCTCTTCAGGCTATGCCCGGCTGGGCTTTTCCACAGGTAAAAGCCCGGCCACCAGGCACTTGCCATCGTGCCCTAACTCCAGGCCTGGCAACAGTGAGGCACACACACTTGTTTTGGGGAACGGGAGAGGGATTGTGGCAATAGTAAATATTTTTTTTGTTTCTAACAATAAAAAGCACTACACTGATAATGAAATGGAATACATTTGCTTTTAAATGCTTTTTGTGTTAAGGCATCAGTTTCTTGCCTTTAGTTACAAGATGTCCACATTCTTTTCACTTTTTGTATATATTATGTAGATGATATACAATATCGCTTATATTGTAAGTAATATCAAAAGCCACAGAGGTTGCATATTTCAGTTCTTTGTGTAAAATCCTCCACTTTCTAACTGAAGAAGAAGCTGAATATGAACAGGACGTCTCATAGACCCGCCCCCACCTCTTCCATCTTTCTATCCTATTATTGGACTCATAGACTCCTGTAATTGATTGCGCTGAGGGAATTACTGAGGCTGCTACCAACCCACAAGTTCACTTCCTCAGACATATTAATATGTAAATCCCTGTAAACTGAATGAAACTTGCTCCCTTGTTATGCAAATGTTTTAGAATGGAGCCAGGTATCATATTGGTGTTCTGCTAAAAGAGTTTTGATCTTTACCACCCTGAAATTGGTGAAATTCAGTCCAACAAATTTTGTTCTGCATTTTACAATTAATTTCCCTCTAATTCTAACCTTGAGTACTGCTTAGCTGTTGTCTTTCTTTTTCAGTGTCTATTATTTAGCCATTTCTTCATTCTGAAATTGGTGTGAAATACAGCAATATTAGCCAGTTATAACAGACTCTGGCTCATGTCCTGTTTCAACAAGATGTTTAGTCACTTCAAGACTTGTTTCTACCTTATCTGACACTGAAATAGAGTTTAAAAAAAAGAGTAGATTTTCTTCACAAATACCAAGTTTACAATTAAAAAAGGGCAAAGATAATTTGACACAACAGGTCTCGCAACTACGGTAAGCAGCCGCCGACTTCATTTTCCCCCGTAGTAGAAGAAACTGGGGAAAGCAGCCACTGATTTCATTTTCGCCCGTAGAAGAAGAAATGGGGGAAAGCAGCCGCCGACTTCATTTTCCCCCGTAGAAGAAGAAGCGCGCGGTGCACGCTGGGTTTTGTGTATAGACCCCAAAATGGCTCCTATTAAGAGACACGCTTACAACGCAGAGTTTAAGCTCAAGGTGATCAGTCACGCTGTAGAACATGGGAATAGAGCAGCAGCGAGAGAATTTAACATGAACGAATTAATGGTGCGGAAGTGGAGGAAGCAACAGCTGTTCATTTTGGGAGTGAACGGAGTTTTCAGAACGCTGGTTTGTAATCTATTAATAAAGTTTGACTGACCTATCTGACTATTTTGTTGACATTCCCTTTGGCGCAGTTCCATCTAATGGATGCATAACGTAACCCCAGCTTCTACTGTAGTGTCTATTCTATGCGCCTTATAATGTGGTGCGCCTTATATATGAAAAAAGTCTTAAAATAGGCCATTCATTGCAGGTGCGCCTTATAATGTGGTGCGCCTTATAGTGCGGAAAATACAGTAGATATATAGAAATAATTTCAGGAATCTTATTTTGGAAACAACAAAGGACTTCAAATCATGTTCTGTAAGGTTTTTTTTTTGTTGTTTTTTCTGAAATAGAGATTTCTGTAATCATATTAAAAGTATTTCCCAGATTGAGAAGAAACTTGAATGTAAGGTAGACCTTAAAATGCATGTGGAGCATCAGAGTGAAAGTGCAGTGAAAGCCTAGTCTGCCGGCAGTGATTGGTTAGTTCTTATCTTGATAGGAGGCTTTGACAGGTTCTGCATCACATTAAAGGGCTTACCAATCTTCCCTGTCACTTCCAGCAAGAGGCTCTTAGATCGGGCAGCCCACCGTCTCTGCCGACACCCACTCTAGTTCTCATCCACTCACTCATGTTGATTCACAATATGGTGAATTTCCCTCATTTTTCTAAGACAAAACTAAGTCAGTGTTGGAGCAAACTTGTTTAGCCTCAGTTGTTAACAAAGGTGAGTAGCAACAGGTTACTCTTTTACATGAACTTAACTACATCATTTAAAGAATCAAAAATGTCACTTTGTGCTCAACAGAAAAGAACAGCACCAACAGCATCAATGGTGAGATAATAAATTATATATTAAATTCAGTAATTATCCTGATCCTTTCACTATATAATTACAAACTGAATACAATCTTATATCAACAAGCTGAATACCTTATCTCTAAGCTGTGTGGCTATTTGTATGAACTTGGAGAGAAAACTGGCAAGTTGTTACCTCATCAGTTCTGACAGAGTGCAGCTAATCAGACTATATTTGAGATCCGAAATAATCAGGGAACAAGATGTAGGGATAACCGAGACAAAAATAGCTGTTTTTCAAAATACCATCAGATTTTATACATCACCCCCACAGCTAATGATGATGTAGTTATAGAAAACATCTGAGAGACTTGACATTCCTTCCTTAGGATAAGATTTAATGACTAGTTTGGAGAAGTCTGTTTCTAATGCTGAAATTGAAATGGGCATAAGTAGTACACTGTCTGGAATGTCCCCTTACAGCATGCTGTACTTCCGGACAGGCCGGAAGTACTCTCAAGGACACCTGTCAGAAATGCTGGCAGTTGTCCTTCTGACTTCTATAACATGTTTTTTACCCAAATAATTCCACTGTTGCAGTCAATATTTGAAAAATCTTTCATTCACAGTCTTTGCCTCCAACAATGCATAAAACAATAATTGGACAGAACAAAGATCATTTGGATGGATGTTCATACTACCCAATATCTTCATTAAATACAGATACTAAAAATATTGCTAGTGTATTGACCCGTCATTTGGAAAAGCATCCGCCATCCATCACGGCAATACTTTGGAAACTGAAATCTCACTCTACGTGGAGAAGACGTTTGATTATGTCAGATGGGACTTTGTTTTTCATACACTCCAGATATGTGCTTGATGAGGGAATAACATAACATTATATAAAGCCTAAAAAAGGTAAGTTGAAACATTCTTAGATTATTAAGTACAGTCGACCTGGAAAGATCAACAAAATAAAACACCCATGATACAATGTAGTTTTACAAGCCAATATTTAGGATAAGACCAGGACATCTGTAGTTAGAACATATGTCTACAAATACTGTATTAGTGCAAGCACTGTGTCTGTGGCTTGACCCAGTGCTTGCACTAAGCAACGCAGCTGTTAGCTCAAATTATGCTTGCACTGTGTAATGCATACTGATAATTTTCCTTTGTTTCCAGTAAAAGTTGTATTTCAACAACCCTGCTGAAACATCGAGGTTTTTACAATAGGTAGCAGTAACACCAGCATAATTCACACATGGCACATCAAAGGTAGACCATCTTAAGCATGACTAAAATAGATATACTTATCTCAAAAACCATTATAATTCCTGTTTTTGTTCATAATGTTAACCATTTCCTGTCAGTCACGTACTTTTCAGCTCTAGTGGAAACGGAGTCAGTGTTGTTGTGATTTGTAGCTTTGAGGATGCTGGTGTACGAGCTTAGTAGGCCAGAGTTCCTAAACCGTTTATAAAATTCTCTGTTTGCCAAGTCTACATTATGCATCTGAATGCATCTGAAAAGTTATTCTCATCTCTAGTTTTTTTGTGTCAGATTAAAACATTAAAAAAATCATTTATTCCTGTGTTGCTACTGCTTTCCACAGAGCATGTCTTTCACAACTGTGATGACTTCCCATAATTGATATAAATATGATTTTTTATTTCTACCAGAAAATCCTAGTAATTTCAGTGTGACAGGAAAGCAAAAACAGGGAAAACAGAGTAAACAGCTGCATTTTCACAGCAGTAGTGGTAAATGTGTTTGAAGAAGTTAATAAATGAAAACACATTACAATGTGCAATCAATTATTAATAAAAACTTACTTTAACAGAAAAAAAATTGAGATTTCTGTAAAAACAATGTTACATTTTTTATTGGAGTTAAAAGCCATTTTCGAGGCTTTGTAGCCTTGGAAATGCTTATAATTTCTAAAGATATAAAACCCAAACCTCTCTTCAATGTTAATATTTCATCCAGTCTGAAAAGGAAAAACAATTGAACGATTCAAGTTCCACACAAACTTCTAGCAGTTGTCCTAAACTGTGCACAAAGTCAAACAATCCTCAATACACATCAGTGTAAAACACTGTGGACTAAAAATCAATTTTCTCTGGTCAATGCAAAACACTTCCTTCAGCAACTTCTTATTTGTATGCTCTGAGCATATCATCCTCTTGATAAAATCACAATTCACAAAAAGTCGCCTTACTTTAAGTGTCATACTATTTACTATGGCAACCTCTTTTGCACAGAGAACCATACAAAATTTCTACCACAGTGTGCATATAATGAAAAGTTGATTTCAAACCTGAATATGCCAAAAATCTTGGGATTAATCGTTTACATAGTCATAAAACACAGTGAAAAACATTGGGAAACACAGAATAAAAGTATGTTAGAGGCCTATAATGCCTCTAGCATACTTATGAATCCATATTTGTTGTCAATTTCTACAAGTATACACAAGCACCGTTTTTTTTTTTTTTTTTTATTTGTCTACCAAGACTTCCCAGGGCTGATTTAGTTCCGTCCACATGGATGAATGTATAGATCTCTGGTCTAGCTTTAACTCCGCACTGTTTCATGGGCAGGTGGAGTCTACCCAGAGTATGATCAGGATCCTGGGACTGTCTGCCACCCTGCCAAACTACCTGGATGTGGCAGCCTTCCTGCACGTCAACCCCTATATCGGCTTGTTCTTCTTTGACAGCCGCTTCAGACCTGTGCCTCTTGGACAAACCTTTGTTGGCATCAAAACCACCAACAAGGTAAATTGTTGGCCATCGTGTATTGATAGATACATGTTTAGAGCCAAGAATACTGGTGTAATGATATTATCTCCATGGTCATTATTATTTGATGTTTGATCACTGGTATTGACAGTAAAGATTAAAAACTGCACAAATGAAGCCTCCCAGTGCCTAAACTACACTTTTATGATGAAGATGAAACCTTTTAAAGCAAAAGCAGATCAGTCATTGTTGTTTTGTGTTCTGCACAGATCCAACAGATTCATGACATGGAAGAAGTGTGCTACAACAAGGTTCTGCAGCAGATTAAAGCTGGACATCAGGTGAGTTCTTTTTAATCTAAACTGAAATATATTTGACATTCATAAATTTATCCAGTTCTGAAAGTGGCAGGGATTCATCACCTAGAAATAAATGTTATATATAGATTTGGCTTATTTATAGGCATTTTAATTCAATGTTTGTATTTTGCCTTAGAAAAGAGTGAAGAAATAAATCAGATTAGTGTAGATGTGATTGTGCAGGTATTTGTTTGAGTTACAGAAATACCCCCTGAAAAAATAAAATAGTTTACAATAATGCTGGCACCGATTTATATGCGCCAGGAAATTAATTTCCTTAATTTGGAAGATCAGTGATTAGCCGATACTTACATGTGAAGCTGATCTTATCCATCGATCTTATCTACCTCAGCAAAGGTCTAAAAGTCAACTACTGTTCTTTTCCACTCAGCCGTGAGAGAGGTTTCACTGACCGGCCCACCAGTTCATGTCTGCACATTTGCAGTTAACAGTAGACACCCCACTGTTGTCAACTCATTGACTTTCAGCAGATCAAGCTTTCTAAAGACTGGTACAGATTGGTGGTCCCCCAGAAACTGCAATCAGTGCATCTCTACTCTTCTGTTTTCTTAACTAAGCAAAAAAACATTCATATTTGCAGTGTTCCTAATTGACTCAGAAAACTACAAACAGGATTTTTTACGACTTTCTTTCTGCTATTACTGCATAAAGGTCAGATTTGTGGAGGTGATGACTAATAATTGTCCTGTAGAGAGATTCTACCAACTGAGCTGAAAATTTCTTCTCTGAGTTATACTCTCTTATTCCAAACCTCTAGGATTTGGCAGAATAACAGTTGTAAGTTCCTCTAAGTAAATGTTCAAACCTTGCGATATTGTTTTAGAACTTAACCCAGCTTTAAACCTCTCCACAACATTCTCCTCAATGATTAGGTTTGTTCTCTAATGTTATCTAACAAATAAGGGTATTCAGAGAGCAGCTTTGTTGAGGAATATGGAACTAAAGAGGGAGTATAAAGTATTCATTCCACATGTTTCAACTTTTTATGAGGGAGGAATTTCTACAAAGGTAATTTTTTCATCTTAATACTTATGCATTGATTTATGTTTATTGATGGAATAACATCCTAATAAGATCTACTGTATTTTGTGGGAGTAATTAGGGGTGCACTTATCATTTTGGAGGATTGGTTGTATCTCAACAGTTCTCTGTTGCTCTGGTTTGACTGATAGACCCACCCACCAGGACATGTTGGTTTTGCAGTTAACAATAGTGGCCTGCTGCAGCCAAATCAATGACTTTCTTGCTGTATTGAGTGGCATTTCAGACAAAAAAAATCATTATCAACCAAAATTGTAATGAACAGATAGGCTTTTTAAAGATCGGTGGAGATTTATGATCAGCCAGAAACTGCAATGGGTGCATCACAAAACAGATGTTTCTGGACTGATGGCAGAGTCGTAGAGGCTCAGTGTTGTAAATTCTTTACCACAAACCTTGTTTTTCTTAGAAGCTATCTGAAAGTTTCTCAGGGCCTTATTTGCCCCATTGTAGGCCTGTTCTTCTTTGTTTCCCCACCCGAGCCCATGCACCACCTTCCTCTCATTCTGCCTCCACTCTGCAGCCTCAGAAGGCCTGTTGGTTACATGAGAATTGCAAATTCAGACTTTGCCATTTAACTTCCATCTGCTGCTGGAGTTGAATTCCCTACCAAGCACTGTTGTTATCCTGCTGATTTTATTACAAGTACACCCTCACACACACGCACACGTTCCCTTCTTTTAGACAGATCCTTATGATGAAGCATCTTGATCATCCACCACCAGGAAGCTTTTTGTTTTATTAGCATGTTTAAATACACTGCTCCAGTCCACCTTCCATGTTTTAGCTGCCGAGTCCACTGCACAACTGGCACCTTTTTTCACTCAATATTAAATTGTCAAGAAGTGGTGCTGACATATATTAATTTCATCAGGGTTGATGTGATGGATGGAATTTCCTTTATGATTTTTCCAGCATCCTCTTGGTGGGAAGCATGCTGCCAGAACAAAGTTTAATAAGCTGAGAATCTGGAGCTTATGTTTCCACACAGTTCAGTGGTGCTGATAAAACACCTCCAATAAATAACATTTGCTACAGTGTTCCCTCTGGACTGTGTGTGTTGGAACAAGCACATAGCTCACTGCTCCTGCTGCATGTCTCTGCAGTCTGCTACTCTCCTTTGCTCTTCTATATCTTCATTGGATAAACAAACACAAAAGCTTCTCAAACGTAAAAAAAATTGTAAAACGTTTTTTCATTTACCGTCATAAAAAATGCAAGTCGTCAGAAGACTTTTGCTTCCTTCCTCAAATTTTGAGTCGGTTAGAATAGGGAAAAAAGTGTGCCGGAGAGCAGAACGTCAGTGGCGTAAAACGAAACTACAAACTCATCTAGATATCTACAAAGACAAACTCAAAATGTTTAATTCTGAACTAAGAAATGCAAGAGAGAGTTTTTTTTCAAATATCATTTCTACCTCTATCAACAACTCTCGTGCTCTGTTCTCGATTGTTGACAGATTGACAAATCCACCTTCCTCTGTTAACCGTGAATTTTTCTCATCTGAGGCCTGTGACAAATTTGCCACTTTTTTTATAAATAAAACTGTGAAAATAAGGGAAACAATAAACTCCTCTGTGTCTGCTGTTGGGAAACAATTAACTATGTTTTTCCCTAAACAGAACTTACCTTTGATGACCCACTTGAACCTGATCACTCAAAAGGATTTGAGTTACACTTTACATCGTATGAAATCATCCACCTGTTCCCTTGACATCATACCCACCAATTTATTCTTAAAGGTCTCAGATGTTTTGGCTCCGGACCTTTTACAAATAATTAACAAGTCACTCTCCTCTGGAGTCTTTCCTCAGGCTCTAAAGACTGCGGTAGTTAAACCACTTCTCAAAAAGCATAATCTAGACTCATAAATTTTAAGCAATTATCGACCAATATCAAACTTACCTTTTTTGTCTAAAATACTAGAAAAAATTGTTTTTCAGCAGATAAATGGCTTTCTGGCCTTGAACAACTGTTTTGATGTCCATCAGTCAGGCTTCCGTCAGCATCACAGCACTGAAACGGCTCTTGTCAAAATTTTTAATGACCTCCGTCTAAACACTGACCATAATAAAATGTCAATATTAGTTTTACTTGACTTAAGTGCTGCATTTGACACAGTCGATCATGATATTTTATTATCCCGATTAGAAAATTGGGTTGGCATTTCTGGTATGGTACTCAGCTGGCTTAAATCTTACCTGTCCAATAGAATCTTTTGTGTGTCCATAGGCAATTTTAAATCCAAACTGAATGATATTACATATGGAGTTCCCCAAGGTTCCATCCTGGGGCCGCTTCTTTTCAATATCTATATGCTTCCATTAATTCAAAATATACGAAATAATAACATAAACTACCACAATTATGCCGATGACACACAGCTATACATCAGTCTTTCACCAGGAGATTACAGTCAGGTTCAAATACTCACTAAATGTATTGAGCAGATTAATGTCTGGATGGGCCAAAATTTCCTCCAACTAAATAAAAATAAAACTGAAATATTAGTGTTTGGGCCAAAAGAGCATAGATTAAATATAATCACCCACCTTCAGTCCATTGGATTAAAATGTTCTGATGAAGCCAAGAATCTGGGGGTGATCATGGATCCTGATCTGAACTTTAATAACCACATCAAATCTATCATAAAAACATCATACTACCATTTAAAAAATATTGCTAAAATTACACAACTCATGTCCCCACAAGACTCTGAAAAATTAGTTCATGCCTTTGTTTTTAGTAGACCTGATTACTGCAATGGAATTTTTACTGGATTATCCAGCTTCTCCAGAATGCTGCTGCAAGAGTCCTAACTAAAACAAAAAGAGATCAACATATCAGTCCAGTTCTAAAATCTCTTAACTGGCTGCCTGTTGCTCGAAGAATAGAATTTAAAGTCTCCTTAATGGTTTACAAAGCACTTCATAATAGAAACCCAGACTACATTTCTGATCTTCTTCAACCATATATACCACTCAGACCTTTAAGATCATCAGAATCAAACCTAACCATTCCGAGAGTCAGAACTAAACACAGTGAAGCAGCTTTTAGCTTTTATGCTCCAACACTCTGGAATAAGCTTCCTGCTCTCTGTAAGACTGTCCCTACCTTGAGTTTATTTAAAACAAGGTTAATAACCTTCTTATTTGACGCTGCCTATTCGTAAATTTTTATTTTATTTATTTATTTTTTAACTATATTCAAATTTGTAATGTTTATTTTGTTTATTTTTATTCTGTTGTATGTTGTTTTTAACTTCTTTGTACAAGCACTTTGAATTGTCTTTGGCTGAAAGGTGCTATATAAATAAAGTTGCCTTGCCTTGCCTTTTTCTCCTTTCCCATTCTGATATCACTTCACATGTTCTAGGCTTGTTTGTCTGGTGGGACATCTCCCTGGGACTGAAGATTAAAACAAATCAAATTTCAAAAAGGGACAAAATTCTAAATTCTAGGAATACAGTTCACAATGTCTGCACTGAAGCTAAAGTAGATTTAAACATCAGAATATTTGTTTTCATCGAGCACCAAAGCAAAACTATTTTTGTATTATGTAGTGTCTTTTAAAAGCATTTACTGTACATCCCTTGAGCTTTTCAACTTTTGAAAAATAAAAATCTGAAAAGTGAAGCATGCATTTTTATTAGGTCCTCCTTACTCTGATGCTCCAAATAAAATCCAATGCAACCTTTATTAGAAGTTGCCAAATGAATATAGTACACAAAATAAACATTTCACCTGTGTGTGACAGCATGCAAGTATGAAAGAACTCTGTTAGGGGCAGATATTTTTCAAACTCTAAATTGTGAATCAGTTGTTCCTTTTTGCATTGTTTTAATTTTTTTTCTGTACGTTTGTTGAACAGGTCATGGTTTTCGTTCATGCTCGAAATGCCACAGTGAGGACAGCTTTTGGGTTGATAGAGATGGCAAGAAACCGAGGAGAAATCTGTTTCTTTCAGCCAGACCAGGGCCCTGACTATGGCCAGTGTGAGAAACAGGTAAAACAAAAAAACACATTTTATGAGATTTGGGTCTTTTCCAGGTAAGTTGCGACGGCGTTTATTTTTTCTCCTCCTTGATGTCCAACAAACTAATGCTTGAAAAGCTTCTATTTTTTAGATTATCACTTTATTTTGGTAAATTGTCCACATTAAACACAGGAAACAACAAAAGAAAAAAAACAACAATAAACAAACCCACAGTTTACCAAAAAAGGAATAGCCCAAAGCAAAACTTATTCTTGCCTACCCTGTTTTTATACCTTACATTACATTATATACATTTATATATGTATTGTGAAGGATATCTTCACAATACATATATACATCTACACAACAGCGTAAGATTTTATCATTTTACATTTTAAAGCTCTTTTAAAGTTCACCAAGAAAGGACATAACTTAAAATCATCATTCAATTCATTCCACAGTTTCACACCAATAACTGAAACACATCTAGACTTTCTCTGGTTCTTCTCTTTTGCACAATCAAATATAAACAAACCTCGCAAATTATATTTATTCTCTCTTAGCTTAAATAATTTCTGAATACCAGAAGGAAGACTTTTATTCAATGCTTTATACATTATTTCCAGTATTTTTATATAAACAATATCTTTAAATTTGAATGTATTACTATGAATAAAGAGTTTATCAGTTGGTTCACAATATCCCACCTTATTAATAAGCCTTATAGCTTTTTTTTGCAACTTAACTAATATATCAATGGTTGTTTTACTTGCATTTCCCCAGATTTCTGAGCAATAAGACAAATAAGGCATAATCAAAGAGAAATATATAATATACAAGCCTTTAACATTTATTAAATCTTTTATTTTAACCAATATTCCAATAGTTTTTGCACTTTTATTTCTAATATATTCTATGTGAGGCTTCCAACTAAGTTTATTGTCTATAATAATCAATAAAAATGTTGTCTCACAAACTCTTTCGATTTCAACTCCATTTATGCATAACTTTACATTATTATAGATCCGATTACTAGAGAATACCATGAATTTAGTTTTTCCTTCATTTAACGACAATTTATTGTAATCAAACCATGTTTTCAACTTGGCTAACTCTTTTTATACTGTTTTTATTATTTCATTCATATTTTTTTCAGAAAAAAAGAAATTTGTATCGTCAGCAAACATTATAAACTTTAAAATACTGGATACTTTAAAAATATTGTTTAAATAAAGTAGAAATAAGTTAGGTCCTAGGACTGAGCCTTGAGGAAGACCACATTTTACTATGTCTGTTTTTGACTTTGTGTTGTTAATTTACACATATTGTAATCTACTACTCAAATAACTCTTTAACCACTGATGTGTAACCCCCCATAGGCCATACAGTTCGCATTTACCTAATAGTCATGCATGGTCAATAGAATCAAATGCCTTGCATAGGTCAATAAACACACCTACGGTGTTAAGCTTCTGGTCAACTGCTGCAGCAGCAATGTGCTCCACAAACTCCATCACAGCTAAAGTTGTGGAGCAGTTGTTCCTGAAGCCGTACTGGTGCTCGTTCAGTATATTATTTTTATTAAGAAAGGAGTCCAGGCTTTTTATGAATAATTTTTCCAAACTTTTTAAAAATTGGGCTAGCAATGATATTGACCTGTAATTTGTTAATATTTGCTTGTCTCCCTTTTTATGGACTGGAAAAACCTTTGCTATCTTCATTTTGTCAGGTATCTTTTAAAAAGTAACTGGCCTGTACAGGTGCTGGTCTTAAAATCAGAATATTATGAAAACGTTGATTAAAATTAGTCATTCCATTCAAAAAGTGAAATGTGTATATTGCATTCATTCATTACATACTGACTGATATATTTCAAATGTTTATTTGATGATTATCACTCACAACTAATGAAAACTCCAAATTCAGTATCTCAGAAAATTTTAATATCATGAAAAGGTTCAATATTGAAGACCCCTGGTGCCACAAACTAATCAGCTAATTAACTTAAAACACCTGCAAAGGCTTTTAAATTGTCTCTTAGTCTAGTTCTGTAGGCTACACAATCATGGGGATGACTTCACAGATGTCCAAAAGATGACCTTTGACACCTTGCACAAGAGGGCAAGACACACATTACTATAGAAGCTGGCTGTGCACAGAGCTCTGTGTCCAAGCACATTCATAGAGGTGAAGGGAAGGAAAAGCGGTAGAAAAAAAGTGGACAAGCAATCAGGATAACCACATCGTGGAGAAGATCGTGAAACAAAACCCATTTAAATATGCTAAAGACAAACAGGACTGGAATGCTGCTGAGTGTTCCAAAGTTATGTTCTCTGATTAAAGTAAATCTTGTATTTCCTTTGGAAATTAAGATCCCAAAATCTGGAGGAAGAGAGGAGTGGCACAGAATCCACATTGCTTGAGGTTCAAAGTTTCCACAGTCAGTGATGGTTTGGGTGCCATGTCATCTGCTGTTGTTGGTCCACTGTGTTTTCTGAGGTCCAAGGTCAACACAGCCTTGGACGTTTTTAGAGCACTTCAGGCTTCCTCTTGCTCACCAATTGTCTGGAGATGCAGATTTAATTTTCCAACAGGACTTGGTACCTGCACACATTGCCAAAGCTACCAGCACCTGGTTTAAGGACCATGGTATCCCTGTTTTAAATAAGCCAGCAAACTTGCCTGACCTTAACCCCATAGAAAATCTATGGAGTACTATGAAGAGGAACATTTGATTTTCCAGACCCAACAATTCAGAAGAACAGAAGGTCACTATCAGAGCAACCTGGGCTCTGGTAATACTTGAGCAGTGCCACAGACTGATGTACTCCATGCCACGCCGCATTGCTGCAGTAATTTGGATAAAAGGAACCCCAACTAAGCACTAAGTGCTGAACATGCTCATACTTTTCATGTTCATACTTTTCAGTTGGTTAACATTTCTAAAGTCCTTTTTAGTATTGGCCTTAAGTAATATTGTAATTTTCTGAGATAGTGAATTTGAGGTTTTTGTTAGTTGTGAGTTATAATCATCAACATTAAAATAAACAATTAAAATATATCAGTCTGTGTGAAACAAATGAATATAATATGCAGGTTTCACTTTTTGACTGGAATTGCTGACATAAATCAACTTTTTCATGATATTCTAATTTTATGACCAGCACCTGTACTTGAACCCCAAAGTGATTCACACTACATTTATACACACATTCACACACCGATGGTGACAAGTTACTGGATCATAGCCACAGCTGCATTGGGGCAGTCTGATGCACTGATCACCACCAGCAGGCAAGGTGAGTGAAGTGTCTTGTCCAAGGACACAACGTCAGTGTGCATGGTTCTGTTAGCAGACTCTCTGAGTTAATAAGGTAACATTATGATGTGCTTTAATTAGAACTAAGCTGTGAAACCTGTTTCATTGTTAAGTTTCTAAATTTAGAACAAACTTCAGAATTTCCTGTGTGAGGAAATGACACAAAGGAATAAAGAGGAAATCTCACACACCATAGCCCCCTCCCCGACCATGCCCCACCCCCTTCAGTCCTATATGGTCCCTTCTTCTAAGTGTAATACATATAATACATATATACATATATAATACATATACATATAATAATAGTAGCAACGATCCATGCCTTATCAGCATGATTTTTGGGATCTACATGTTTGATGCTTTTTGTCATCTGAAAGTGTCTAGAGTTCCTTTTCTTTCTTTCTTTTTTTTTTTCCTACTCGATTTTTCAGAAGGTCAGAGGTTGATGACATGTCCATCCACTGCTGCTTTTCTAATATGGAAATGTCTCATATTGTGCATAGTAAATGGTAAATTGTCTGTATTTGTATAGTGCTTTATCAAGTCCAGAGGACCCCAAAGTGTTTCACACTGCATGCAGTCATGCACGTATTCACATACTCACACACTGATGATCACAAGCTACTGGATAGTAGCAACAGCTGCCCGGGGGTAGACTGACAGAGGGCACCATTTTGCATGGCTAGCAAAATTCAGCTCAGAACCTTCACACACTTAAACTTTCAGCTCTACCTATTCTGGTTTCCAGGTCCTTATTTTTATTTTGTCAGTTGGTTAATCACAGACATATGTAGTAACACAGAAAAATATGTGACTATATCTCAAAAACAAACTATTTGTCTGTAAAAGAATGCTTCTGTTTTTATCCTCGTCCCACTTGTTTCTAGTATTAAGGACTAACCTACTGCAGTTTGGGAGCGCTAGATGTTTTGATGAACAGCCAATAATCACTGTGTGTGAGCCTTTACTCGTTTCAGTCGTATATTACATGCGGTGTGGGCATGAAGAGAGTGTGTGTAATTAATGGTCTCTTTGCTGGAAGAGTACACAGAGGTGGAGCTTTATTCTTTCTCAGAGGACAGTCAGTCAGACTCTAACTCCCATCCCCATTTTTAAATTTTCTGCAACAGAAGCCACAGTGATAAATTTAGTAACCTTTTCCCCTACTCCCTGGGGCTGAGCCAAGATTGATGTGCCTCTAATCGCTTCTCTATTTAAATGGGATATGTATACAAATCAGATCACTTTTCATGCTTTGTAAAACTGGAAAGAGAAGCAGATTAGTGAACTAAAAATGGTGCATTGTGACCTGGTTAGTCTCTGAAACTGTACTTTTAAAGTACTTCTGCAATACTCTGCAGTTTATGTACATAAATGATTTTTTATTTAATAATGTGTATTATCCACTCCATTAGTCTAACTTTGAATGTGTTTTTTTCTCAGTCTACACTGCCAGAGGAAGGGGCATCAGGATGATTCCACTTTAAACTCACACAGAGATAATGCACTGCTTATTTGCTCTCTGGAAATTGCCCCGCATAAATATTTATAGGTGTTTTTTAATCTCCAGTATGCATGTGCAGTGAAATAATGCCCCTCTAAGGTCACTCAAATAATTTAGCATTTATTTATCCAGCTTTAGATAATTTATTTTTCTCTCTTCTATCCATGTTATTTAATTGGCTTTATCTCAGGAGTTGGAGAGGCTGTCAGTCAAGCTTAGATATTTGAATTTTCCCTCTAGAGCCAGTTATTAAAAGCAGTTTTTCTGTCTGAGCTGTGTAACTAATCCACGCTAAGACAAAAATGGCCACATTCAAATAAACACTGAAATAAAGCTTTTTCTTCATGTTTCTACGCTTGATATTTAAATGTTGCACTATGAAGAGAAGGGGTGTGTGTGTGAAGAATAAACAGAAAAATATGATGCCTGTATTCCCTGCAACATTTACACATTACTTTTTCTCTCCACTGATTGCACAGAGTGGCTTTTTAATCTGAATATGTGACATGCAATGTCAGAGATAAGTGTTTGTTTAAAATTGGTCTTGGCACTCTTGCCTTAGTCAATGCTTTATACTTACTATATAATATACAATAACAATAACAATATATACAATATACAATAACTGCTTTGTTGGTTTGACTCTTAAAAGCTGCTTTGAAAAATGATCACGTTTGCAGTGTATTACAATGAATATAACACCCAAATTTAAATCATATTTGTTTGCAACACTTAAATTACATTTCAGTTTAGCCTTTCACACACTTGTTACAAATCCTTCATCATTAGAATCTCTTTAGCTCTGCAGAAATTGCCCTCTGCTTCTGACTGGTTTTGTTCCCATTCGGTTTTCATTTCACTTTTGGACAATGATCTTGTGATAAGAAGCACAGCAGAGAAATCACTTCTGTCCAAAAGAATATAAGCAGGCTGAGGTTGTAAAAACAGAACAAGGGTGGACAGTAAGACAAAGTTAACCATTTGTTTGAACATCTACAGTTTGCTTAATGAACAGAACTGTTGACTCCAAAGTACAAACATGCTTTATGTCACTGCCAAATCTGACCATGAGTGTTTTTAATAATTCAGGATATTTGAAAACTGAAGAGCAGCGTTGCGCTGTTGATGGGCTTTTGTTGGATTTACATAAAACAATCTAATTAAGCCTTCTACTGGTTTTTGGGGTCTCTGGATGTATATTTTTCAAATAATATTAAATCCATTGTATATAATGTTACTCTGTCAGTTGCAGAACTTAGGTACTATATGCAACAAGGCCAGAATGAGGCGTGGTCAGACAGAAATGATTTAAGTAATACCTCACACTTTTTTTACATGCTGTGAGAGTGAACAAGACAGGAACAAAAATGTTCCAGCAAACTTCTCTTTCTTTGTCATTTATGTTGCTGGCAACCTACCAACCCACTTTCTGCAGGCCAGACTGAGAGAATACCTGAAAGGGCTAAGCCTTACTGCAGTGGGGCTGCCCAGCTAGAATAACTGCATCACCGTCATCACCATGGTCTTCCATTGTAACTTCAGCAGAAGTTACAATGGAACTTGTAACCCTTCCATTATATGGAAGCCTGTCCATATAATGGACAGGCTTCCATTATATGCAGGCTCTCATAGCTGCAGTCTCTAGCTCCATGCAGATTAAAAGCTCTCCTTCCACCCGTGTTTCCAGAAAGATATCTTTGCTTGTGGTTCCTTCTGACTTCATTGCAGCTTATTAGCTCTTTACCTTGAAGTCGGTACATTATTTGTTTTTACATTCAAAAGAAAAGCCCTGCCCCATAATTCTTAATACACTGGTGTCCTTTTATTTAACAATAAAAAAAATTGTATCAAAGTGAAAACTGATTTCTTCAAAAATCATTTTAAATCATATTAAATATGAAATAGGTAAATATTCACCTCCTATAAGTCAATATTGAGTAGATGAGCTTTTGGCTGTTAAAACAGCACAGAGTATGTGTGAATTGGTGTTGTTAAATATATAAAACATATATATATATATCAGAGATACAATGAAAACTTTAGTTATATTATATCTCTGGTTAAGGGGCAGTGGGAATGTGTTAGGATACACCCACAACCATTTCATTAGTATTATTAACTCAAATATATGATGAAATAATAATCAAATTTTATGTACTGATTTAATTTATTTCCTAATTATGAAGCAAGGTGTCCCTCTTGCTTCATCCAAATACTGAAATGATTTTATAGACTTGTAAGAATAAACAAAATCTAAATTAACCATGTTGTCTGATTTAAAGGCAGAGTGTGTTTGGAATCAGTTTCAGAATATGACTCGCATTTGGGACGCATCTGGACAAACTTCTTACAGGCACTCTTTAATTTTGCTTGCTTTGACTTAAACAAGCCACCCTCTTCTCCTCAACTATCTCCACACCCTTCAACACAAAGTCAAAGAGAGATGGGCAGATTTTCAGTAGAGGATAAGAGACACCTTGTGGTCTCACAGGTCTATTGCACATTGTTTTATAGGTCTGTCTCTGTTTTTAGAGGGCTTTAAAGCTTCACCTTTCACACCTTTTAAGAGGCTTTAAACAGAGCATGCATGGCATAGCGTAGAGTGTTTTCTATGAAAGGAGCAGTTTTTAGCAGTGATGATATGAAGCTACAGAGATTTAAACTGACGAGCATTGATATTGCTGTTGTGGACACCATTTTCTTCAATTCTTTGTATCTCTGGTCTTTTTTGAAGAGCAGCTTTCATGTTTTTTTTTTTTTAAAGATCCACTGATGCCTCTGAGTTGGAAGCCCCCAGGGACTCTGCACATCACCAGACAAGGCTCATTAATGTCATGGTTTATTTTCATTTGATGCTATTTTTACAGCTCAAGTCCCCTGCCTGTCCTTTTACTGCTTCAGTCTGTCCAAACTCGCTCCCCAAAGCACTGATCAACAACAAATAAGCCACACCTCAATGGCTGCTTGAAACAGCAGTGACAAACACACCTACTGTACTACAAAACATATTTCCATAATTAGAAAAAGGCTTTTTGTAAGATGGTTGAAGAGTGTAAAGAAAACTGTGTGAAGTGTGAAGTACTCCTCCATCTTGCCTGACTGTTCTGGGACGACAGCTCATCTGGAGTCTCATGCCCTCAGGGAGCAGTCTTGCATGTTATCGTGTTATTGAAAACAGTTGCACTTCCATTTTCTTGTTTCATTTTCTGCTCATCGGTGTTAAAACATTGAAGCATACCACCAACCATGATCTACAACAAAAAACTTAACTTTTCCTTCAAGTCAAAGGTGAAAACAGTAGTATTGTCAGTCGCAAGCACCTCATTTATGTTTGTTGTTAATTGGGGGTTTTAGTCCAGATTAAAGGAGGTCTGTGTTTTGGCTGTTTTACAATTTTCTGGAAGTTTGTCTCAATGACTCAACATGTCAGGGCTGCCCATTAATCCATTATAATTTGCTTTAACAGTTGAACTCCTCATAATTGTGCTCAGATCTATTTTTTGTATTAACGTTTATAGATTTCTATTCTGGCTGTTCTTACCACTGTAGATTTGGTCAGCTGTTAGGCTATAAGATTCAGCAAGAGTGAATTGTTCCTGGTTAATGCTTTAGCTAACAGTTGCCCATTGCACATGTTACCATTTAGGGTCATAAATCAGAGCTTTACCTACTTAGAAATCCAGGTTACACGTGAGTACAAGGATCTTTTCAAAGCTAACTTTTCCTGTTTATTGTTGCATGTTAGGGAAGACTAAAGTTGTCAAATCAAAGTTTTTGATTGTGGTAAAAGGGTATGGCCAGTCCTCAAAGTTTGACATCTCACTATGAAACTTGGAAATTTTATATCTCCTAAATGGAAACTCATTGAGACACAAAACCTTCTGAGATTGATCCCCATCTGATCCCCTACTTAGTGGTTAAATTATGAGATCATAAGCCTTGCCATAGACAACAGGAAGTATAATGTTTTACTTTGAAAAGTCCCTATCTGACCCCTGTGACCTAATCAAAATGACACCATGTTCAGTGATGCTTAGCTGCTTCCTGTGACTCAATGGTCAGTCAATTCTTCAACAAACTGAAATCAAACCTGGACCATGTAGCTCAGTTAGCCTCAAAAAGGTTTTTAATAAACAAGTATGCGCATGGAAAACTGGAGATATAAAGAAACGCAAAAGAAATTGCAGGAAAGCAGAGAGGAAATGGAGGAAAAATAAATTGACAATTGACTACCAAACAATGCGCAAACAACTTAAAATATACAACTCTGCTGGCTGAAATTCAAGAAATGAATATTTTTCCAAAACAATTAACAGTCACAAAAATAATCCCAGTTATGTTTTTCACCATTGATAATCTGATTAGTACTAACTTTACTGCTTATTCACAGACTCCAACTGACTTTCTATGTGAACAGTTTTTCAAATCACTTCAGAGGAAATACCAAGTCAATTAGAGCTAGCATTTTATCTGAGTAAAATTTTTAAATCTACTGAATGTTTGTTTTTACCTCTGGAAACACTGGACAACTATCCTGTGGTTGGTGCAGAGATGCTCTGTAAAGTTTTTTCTCAAGTCAAACCAACCACCTGCCCATTGGACCCAATTCCATCATTACTTTTTTATTCACTTTATAGATTTTTTTTAGTATGAAATTTTAGATATTGTAAATTGCTCTTTTCAGATGGGTGTCTTCCCCACTCCCTTTAAAATGGCAGAGGGAAAGCCCCTTCTGAAGAACAGAAATCTGGATCCTAATGTTTTAGAACTTACCATTTTTAAGCAACATTTTAGAAATGCTTCTTTTTATTCAATGAAGTAATTTTTTAAATGACACTGGTATTTTAGAAAAGTACCAATTTTGTGCAGAGCTGTAAGGGCTGTTCGATGCTGCTTGCAGCTTTATTGGTTTTGTCTATCATTTGACTATTTTGAAGAAAAAAATATGATTCTATTAATCTCCTTGTGGATTAATAAAAATATTTAGAATTCAGAATTTCTACAGATACCATTTTTTCTCCAGTTTTTTAGCTTATTATAAATGTTGAAAATTGACCTGATCATGCAAATCAGATTAACCATATCACATCTGCAGACAGAAGGAACTACATAATTAAATTGTAATAACTGATTATGCAGTTTTATAGTCCTTAGAATGATTTTCTGTGTGTTTAGCAAATAACTCTTGGTAATGGTACTGCAGTACAATGGCCTATTCAGAGAAAAGGGCTGATGTAATGGAAATGTAGAGTGGAGTAGGTATAAGTGGGAACTCATACTCCCTTCTCACTCCTGCCTTTCCAACAGTAACGGCCTACCTTCAAAGCAGTAGACATTAAGACCATCAAGTGCTACTAAGTGAGATCAGCAACAAGCTATTGTGGCACAGCTTAACAACCAGATGGATATTTCTGATGCTCCGAGAGACAGTGTTGATGTGTATAGCATACAACATTTGCCAGATAGTAGTAGACTCTGAAGGTTTTTATGCTAGTCATATACTGTTTTTCACAACAATTCTCGTTTAGACAGACAGATAGAAACGTTATTAATCCCCTGGGGATTTCCCTCAGGAAAATTGTAGTTCCCACACAGCACCCATATGTCAAATACTTAAATTAACAGGGTTTTTTTGTTTTGTTTTTTAAAATCCATTAACAGCCCTATCCTATAGTTAATCTGTTTCTGTTTCATACTTGTCCCCATCTTGTTTTAACAGGCTCTAGCGAGAAATTGAAGAGTTTAATTGCAGAAATGGTCAGAAATGTAAAGCCAGGTGGTAATACTTGTGGAATAATTAATATAAACCTGGCTGTTTGTTGATGTTTTATCCAAAGTCAAAGTCATAACAGAATGTGAGTGGAACGGGCAGCTGGCTGTCTCTGGACCAAGCGAAGTGTGCAGCAGGAGAGGCTGCAAGCGGCACCGCATAATGGGACCTGATCAGAAGCTTAGGTCACTGCCATCTCAAATCCAGTCATTGCACTGCAGACATCAGCCTTAACTCACCTCAGATTAGAGGCTGGAAGCATGGCTGTAATTTGCTCTGACACCTCAAAGCAGAACCTCAGTTGTAGCATTTCAATTAGCTATCTTCTCTGGCTCACACATATCTCAGCACTAGTGTGTGCACCCTGGCCCTGAGGGCCCCACCAGGCATGAGTTTGCCCTGCTTTTCAGACATATGGCTTCTGACAGCTTGGCTGGAATATTTTTTGTGCTGTTGCATCATTTTTATGGGATTTCCATCCAAATAAGTTAGTGCACCAAGGAATATATAAGAATACCAACAGCATTCACTGCCATCTATATACATCAGATTTTCAGTTGGTACTGATATAGGACTAATATATAGCTAATATAGGACTTTTGCTAAGAGTGAAATGTCTTATTGCTTTATTGTTTGCAGCTCACCCTGTGTGTTGCTGTTTTGCTACACAGAACAGCTTTTAAACCCAATCTGTTCTAAGTATTCTGATCTGAACCATGCTTAATAAAAGTCTTATGCATTCAAAGTGAAGCCATTAATGATGAACTGAACGTGCTTTTAAGCTCTTCTGTCATTATTTGTGCAACAGTGATTCAGCCACTTATTACTCTGCTTCCATCAGACATGCACCTGCCTTTGCCTTTTCCTGTGAACATGTCAACCAGACGAGCTTGGCTGTTTTATAACATGAAATCAGACCAATGCTTAGGTTCTTGTGAATAGAACTCTAATGGTTTTCAACATAACCATGTTAACTAGCTTAATTATTTTTTTTTCCTGGGACTGTGATCGGTTAATGGGAGCAAAATAATCTCTCCTGCTATTTCCTCATGGAACCATATCTGTTGACGTTCTAGTCAGTAAAAGTTTTTTTTTTTTTTTAAGTATTTTAATAAGGATTTGCTGTAATCCAATTTAGCTGTGTTGCTGAATTTTTTTCCCCTTTATCACTCTTACACATGTCGGTATTACTACTCAGGAAACAGGAGATGGGACTGAGAAAATGGTTCTGTTAAAATTCCAGGGTTCCATCAATGTAGAAATTTCCATAGTGACACTATTTCAAATCACTAAATGGTTAGATTGAGTTCCAAACGCCAGTAATTTAGAGGTCAATAAGTTATGCTTGTTTATAAGTTAGAGTTATAAGTTATGCTTGTTCAATTGTTCGGCCTTCACAGAGAAGCTGTCATTTGAAGATCAATGAAATTGGATGCAATGATGCATCACACTACCAGTTTAGGGTAGTGACATGCTTATTTTGTATGAGTGTGATCACTTATTTACCAACATTTCAAAGTTCTAAGCACCTGTGCCTTCAGTCATTTGTTCAGTCTGTTTTTGCCAAAAGAACAGCACTTATGCCTTGTTTCCACTGAGCAGTACAGCATGGGTCTGTGCATAAAATAGTACACTATTTTATGGTCCAGCTTATTAAGGTGACCATTTCCACTGCCAGTTGAACTCCAACTGGCAGGCGAGGTCAAACCCAAACGCCTAACGTGGCGCCATTATAGTGCAATGACAAACGTGAGGAACTATTGTTTATTTCTGTCTCCTAATTAACAGGGCTTATTTAATGCCAGTAGCTCCAACCTAACCCTACTGTACTATGGACCAACAACCGAAGGGGGCCCAAGTAGGTCAATTGCTTTTACAATAGCAACAGACAAAATAGCAATCCACAGTGACCCATGCCATAATGCTCAGTGGAAACAAGGCATAAAAGTTTTATCTGACCAAGGTATATAGTTCCAGCTAAAGCCTCAGTAGTGTTGACCACCTTGTCACCTCATATTTATACTCCAGGGGAACAGCAGTTTGTAGAGAGTGACAAATTTCATAAAATAGTTTCAATAAAAATGTTTTGGTAATATATTTTACAGCTACTGTGAGGGGGACTACACTTTTGAATTAAAAATTGTTAAAAGCTCTTATTTTCACCATGTAATATTTCCTTGCGTTGAGTACACAAACTCTGATTAAAAATTGGACTTATGAAAATAGCTTGTTTTTGTTTTGTTGAATTGAGATACTTTCTCTTACCAAATGAAGGGGGCTTCATGTGGATGTTTCAAATTGTTTGTTATGCTACTTAATCCCTTTGACCTTTGTTTAGGTCTGGTTTTGTCAGATAGTCAAGTTAAATATCAATAACGGTTTATCACGACTTAGAAATGAGGGACGTTAAAGGCTTCCTTTCCACCCAATGATGTCGGAAAACTGATGTTCCTTATCCTTTACTAATCCTTAATGATGTTTCAAAATTTAATCTCATAAAGAAAAAAAAGACAATTAAGGCAGATTTAATTTCAGTAAATATATATACATATAATCTGAATGCCAAATAATCAGCAATAATTTCATTAACATATATTATTCTAACTCCATTTTGTCATATTAAGCAAACCATTCATATTCAAAAAAAGACTTTTCTGCGGGTTACAACTACAGATGCGCTCACTCTTGGATACTCCTACTTTTGTCCAGGTTTTGCATACAAATGCAGACATTGACTGCAAGTCAAACACTGGCTCAGTGGGGGTGAGACAGACAGCTGCTGACAATAATGGGCTGTCTGTTTGTAGTGAAGAGGATTGCTGGGCTCTGACCTCCATTTAGATGCCGGAGAGAGAGATAAAGCTCTGTGATAAGGACTCACCTTAAGCCCAGCGAGGTCACAGGCCTTCTGTCAGTCAAAGCATACATCTCAATCCCCCACACCACATGTGTCTAGTTGTGTGTGGTCTCTGAGCTCTAGGTGCTGTGTGAATCGGCAGCTACTCTTCACTGTTGGACTTTTGTTTAAATTCTTTTTT
This sequence comes from Xiphophorus couchianus, assembly GCF_001444195.1. Lineage (NCBI taxonomy): Eukaryota > Metazoa > Chordata > Actinopteri > Cyprinodontiformes > Poeciliidae > Xiphophorus > Xiphophorus couchianus. The sequence goes on from NC_040238.1 coordinate 7,488,672, forward strand.
ATTCTGTTTCTGTTTTGTAACATTTAACAAAACAGTAACAGCCCAACCATGTCTCTGGCTCTAGACAAGTACTTCTCAAATAGTGGGGAGCACCCCCACAGAGGGGTATGGCAAAGTGTCAGGGGGAGCGCGAGAAGCAGGACTTTATAATTGTCTTTATTCATGCTTAATTGATAAACAAGCCTTCGGTCACTAGGTGGCAGTAGTGTTCAAACTAATCAACAGGCTGCCTGTTCAAGATTAGAAGTATCTACAGAGCACTTGTAAACAGAGCAGAGGGGGGGAAAACAAAAATAAGCACAGATGTTTTGAAATATGGCTACAGTGATACAGGAGTACAGAGCCCTCTAGAGGACATGGGAAAAAAATTTCTCTTGCGTTACATCGCAAAACCTTTGTGTTCCCTCGCAATATGCTTACTGCAATATTTGCTGGTCTATTTTGTATACAGTCACAAATGTCAATGTAAAATTTCAAATATATACACATATAAAGAGCCTCAGTGCTTATGCTTAACTGTTTGGTGAAAAAAACTGATTGAAAATTGATTTATTCACTGCATGTTTATGTCTGTGTAAGGTTGAGATGGAACTGCACATGGAAAACATCTCCATAAATTATTCAGACTAAAAACAGAACAGAAACACAATCAAAACTGTCAGATGACTTATTACCCGGCGATAATAATACAGAAATAGTCCAAATAGTTTGGATGTTTTGTTTTTTTTCCTACTTATGGAAAGTTTGTGTCTATATCATAGGTTTGTGTTGCATTTCTATCCTACAGAAAAAGATATTAAAAAAGATATAAAACTTCAGATATTTCACAATGAGATCTTAACATACATGGAAAACTCTCACGAAAGCCTTCTAGGCTTACAGTATTCAATTAATCCGCATTAACTGATCAGTACATCATTGCGATAGAAAGCAAAATCTTTTGCAAGGTAACGCAAAAGAAAAAAAAAATTTCACATGTCCCCAAGGAGGCTCCATAGAGGAGTGATGGAGAAGTTTGACAGTGACAAGAAGTATGGCAGCAGAGGTAAATAAAGGAAGTATGACGGAATTTTATGGCTAGGCTAAGAGATTGTTATTTTCAAATACAGTCATAATACTGCGGAGAACCAAGTTGTATTAGCAGAATAGTTTAAATATTGGCAGAATAAAGACGCAATATTGCCGGAAGAAAGTCGTTAAATTAAAAAGCTCTGATAAAATTATATGTAACGTGACCCGCTCAGCAAATCTGGTTCTTTCTGTTAGATAAAAAGTTGGTTAAACAATCGTTTTAAAGTCCTGCTTTAAAGGGCCTGAAAATTTGCTTCTGATGTGCTAAAACATTTCATATTTACTCACTTTTTAAACCACTACCAACTATAACCTTTACAAGATTCTCAGTATTCCAGAATTTAGGTGATATGGTGAAAAGTTATTATAAAATTACGACTTTATTCTGATTCACTTAATAAACTGATTTTGGAAATTATTTTGAGACTTAGAACAACAAAACAGCAGTTTTGATAAAAAAGGTCACACAATGCTGGAGCCAGTAGATTGTACAGATAAATTATCAAATATGAACAGATTCTCAGTAGTATTTCAATTCTGGGGAGGGAAGGGCAGTAGAGGGGCGTGAAAAAAATTATAATCCCTGGGGCGGGCATGACAGAAAATAATTGAGAAACATTGCACTAGACTCAGAAAATCTCTGCACTTTAGCTTTAGAAAATATCAGTCATGTCAGTTAGGTAAGCAAAGACACAAAATCAGCATGACTAGTAAAGGACTGCCGTTATGTGTTGTTGGCCATGGCTGAGACCTCGTCTCATGTACATTTTGTTTTCTCTACTTTTAATTGCCTCTGCTTATAAAATACTTGGAGAATATAGTCGGGTCAAATGAGACCAAAATGGAACTATTTGGAGGCCATAGTATTCATAACATTTGGAGAACCAAAAGCACTGCGTATTACCTATATGTGGTTAATTTAACATTATCAGTTGCCATTGGCAGTGGCTCAGGAGGTTTGGGGTTTATCCTGTAATTGGTGGGTTGCCAATTTGAACCCTGCTCCATCCATCTCAGTCACTTTTTTTTTGGTGTCCTTGGTCAAGACACTACATAATCAGCCTTTATTGTACAGAAGCACAATAAAATTTGTTTCATACAGCCCATTCGATTTGTAGTGTAAAGTACTTCGGAATCCTCAGACTTGCACAATATAAGTACAGGCCATTTGCCAAAACTATCAGTGTAATAAAACAGTTTTTCTGCTGTCTTTCAAGTTTAGGTATGGATTTGTTGACACCCTGGTTTCTTTGCATATTCTCCCTGCCGTTTTGGTTCTGATCTTATTATGTGATCTTATTATTATGTGTTCTAGATCCAACACTCCAGAAACAAGCAGATGAAGGAAATGTTCCCAGAAGGCTTTGGGATCCACCATGCTGGCATGCTGCGGTCTGACCGTAGCCTCATGGAGAACTCGTTCTCTAAAGGCCACCTGAAAGTTTTGATCTGCACTGCCACTTTAGCCTGGGGAGTGAACCTGCCAGCCCATGCAGTTATCATTAAGGTTCTTTCTTTTTATTTATTTTTTGTCACTGATCTGTCAAGATAATTCTAATCTGTTGCTTGTTTGTATACCCTCAGAACTAGCCTGGATGAAATTGGAATTTTAGGCTACTGAATACCCTAAGCTGCTTTTCTTTTTATTCCTCATGAATTACATTTCTGTACAGAAATATTAAATTGTACAGTGAACTAAATAATTAAAGGACTTAAACTGGTTCCATAGGTTTAATATGTAAATCTAGTCTAGTCTCAGGTTCATTTATACACTTTAGGACAACTTCACTTCTTCGTGTCTAACAGGGAACTCAAATCTACGATGCAAAGCGTGGTGCCTTTGTGGACCTGGGAATTTTGGATGTCATGCAGATTTTTGGCCGAGCGGGTCGACCTCAGTTTGACAAGTACGGAGAGGGCACCATCATCACCACCCATGACAAGCTGAGTCATTACCTCACCCTGCTCACCCAGCAAAATCCCATCGAGAGTCAGTTCCTGGGCAGCCTAGCTGACAACCTGAATGCAGAGGTTAGTCTGCAGACAAATCATCAGTTAAACAATCATTGCTTCTGTACCTTCAGCAAAGAAAATCAGTAGTGCACAGAACAGACTTTTTCAGAACACCTCTGCTGTATTCAGCAAGGTTTTAGCAAGGCGTCAGTAAGTTTCATCATATTTTTTATGCTGGAGAGTACTCACAGATAAGACAACAGCATAACAATACACCTTAATCTGCAATAAAATATCCACTACTCTTTGTCACATTCAGCTCAGGTGAAAAGTTTACACACATTAATAAAAAGTATGGATATTTTCTTAATTTTGTGAATAATGGGTGAACAATATTGTGTTTTCAGGGTGGAATTATCATACAACATACATTTTTTATGAATTTCAAAAACTACTATTTGGTTAATTACCACTTAGCAAGACCAGAGTCAGGCAAGATTATTTGTTGACTCTTTTAGGTTGAATTGATAGTTTTCTCAAGTGCTTTCTTGTCAGACTTGCTGTTTCCTCATAGTGAGTAGTCCATTTTTATGGCATTGACATCAAGATAAGTTATTTCAGAAGTCTTATTTAGTCAAAAGCAATTTTTGTTGCATCTGAAAACTGTTTTGTTGGAACTCAGGAACCGTCAGTAATAACAAATGCAATGGACTGAAAACTATTGCAACACCAGCATTACTACAACGTGAAGTCAGTTTTACATAAGTGGATTGAGCAGATGCCAATCAAGAAGGAAGCATCTGCTCCAAAATGTGCAACTTCATTCTGAGCTGCATAAAGTATCCACTTTATGCAGCTCAGAAAGACACAGAGCAGGCACTTTTAAATTCAGCAGACCCCTAGTGGTTCCAAGAAATCCATTTTTGTTTACATGTGTTTTTTTATGCCAAATGTTTATCTAGAAATAGTAGGATGGTAATAAATAACACCTTGTATACAGAGACAAGACTCTCTGTATACAAGGTATGTGTATGTTTAGCGAAGATGCTTGTGTGAATGGCCTTTGGGGCCAAAAGTTTTGAAGCACTTTAAAGGCCTCACTTATAATCAGTTACAACCGCTGTGTCTCCTGCTTCACTTTGGCAAAGCAAACTCCTGCGTTCTGGCCTATCATTACAAACTTGGATGCAGTTAGGTGTTTTTGCTGGATAATAACAACAAACATGCATCCTTCCAGGATTTGAAATGGGCAAATCATGTTAACATCAAGCTTCTAATGGCCCTCACCTGAGCCTTACTGACTCAATCTGTGTTTAAAAATGTAACTGTTTATAAAAGCTCTTATCAATTCTGCCAGGACAAGCAGAAATATTCACAAGGTGTGTTGGGCTTTAATTTGTTAAGAGACATCTAGTCAAATATTAGTGCTTGTGTGTTAGAGCTATTTTTCTGGACCGATGTTAATAGCTAGACTGTTTCAAAACAAAAACAAAAAGATAGCAAAAATATCAGGCTTCTAATCTTATGTCCTAAAACTTTTTCTGCCAGATTGTGTATTTTCCTGACACATTTTAGTCTACATAAGGAGGAATTGCATTACCTTTAAATGTATAAAAGTGTATCATTCACATTTTTCATTTTCACATTATTATTATGTTCATTACTGTTTCTATGAATTTGATGTCAGTGATATAGTATCTGTTGTTGTGTGGTGCAATTACAGATGTGCATTTCCTGTAGTTCTTGACAAGGTTTGCACACACTGCAGCAGGGATTTTGGACCACACAGATCTTATCCACATCATTCAGGTTTTGTGGCTGTTGCTAGAGGAAACGTGGAGTTTCAGCTCCCTCCACAGATTCACTATTGGGTTCAGAGCTGGAGACTGGGTAGCCTACTCCAGGACCTTGAGATGTTTATTACAGAGCCACTCCTTAGTCACCCTGGCTGTGTGTTTCGGGTCATTGTCATGCTAGAAGCCTCAACCATCACCCATCATCATCTCCTTTACTGGAGAAGGACGGAAGTTGTTTGTTAAGATCACTTGATGCACTGCCCCATCCATCGTCCCCTCAACATGGTGCAGTCATCCCTTTTAATGGAAGCATCCCTAAAGAATGACGTGTCCACCTCCCTGCTTCATGTCTGGGATGGTGTTCTTGGGGTTGTACTCATTCTTCTACTTCCCCTAAAAATGGCAAGTGGAGTTTAGACCAGAAAGCTTTATATTTTTCTCTTCAGACCTTACGAGCTTCTCTCATTTCTCTTCTGGACCTTCCTGATGGTCACTGATAAGCTTCAAATGGGCCTGGACATGTGCTGGCTTGAGCAGAGGACATTAGGTGCACGTTCAAGACAGAATGTTAATCCATGGCAACTATGGTAACCTTTCAGATTGTGGACTAAGCTCTTTTCAGATCATTAACCAGATCTGGCTGTGTAGTTCAGGCGTGATTCCTCACCTACCTCATGACCATTGATACCCCATGAGGTGAGAGCTTCCAGCTTCTCACCAAGCTGCTTGGCTATTTTCCTGTAGCCCATCCCTATGGAAGCATATTGCTATCACGGAGGAAAATACATTTTCGAGCGCTATCACGTTATAACGTCAAGGTTATATTGTACATACATGATAATTATATTGTACAAATGTAATAATTATATTGTGTAAACATAACTATATTGTATAAACATGGTGGTTATAGTGTCCAAACTTGATGCTTTTCTCGTATAAACGTGATTATTTCATGTCCAGGAGGTGGCGGTAGTGTGCTTTTCGTGTAGGCATAAAGAAGGCCAGTACAGTGGTTGACAGGAGTTGGTCAAGTTTTCCTATGCTTGGTCTAAAACATGGAGAGATACTGATGCTGCTTTGCATTGTGGTTGAAACCATTAATAGTATGCACACTCTGAGCAGGATAATAAACAGAATGGGACTGGACAGAAGGAAACGTTAGTCTGATCCTCTAGATATGGCAGCGTTCCTAACTGACCATCTGGAACGAAGCTGAACTTTGATTCCGATTGCAGCTTCTGATTTGGAAAATGGCTAAAGGGCGATTAAACCTAATTTTCACTACCTTGAGCGTCTTTTATCTATTCCACTTGTTATTGCACAATAGCCAGCCCCACCCCAAATCTCACAACTCTAGGTCTGACTACTGACCAGCTCTCCGTCTAACAGGTCCGGAAAATCTCTAAAACCCTCGAGTCTTACTCTAAGACAGGCTCAGGGGAGACAATCTATTCAAGCTGGTGTCGAGAGAAACTTATCTAGCCTTTAACTACCTTCACATCCAAGAGTTATGACCTTTTCAGTTAATGAAGCAATCAGCTGAGCAGCCCTGCAACTGCATAACTCCAGAAACCACTCTTGTTAATGGTAGCTGTCTCTCTATCAACAACGAGCACTTGCAACAGACTAGACAATTTTAATAGCTCAACATAAACCCCAAGGTGATTATTTTATAAACGCTAAAGAAACGTCTGAAGCTACCACATTTCTAGAATCAAGCACACGGGCTTCACATTCATTAGAAGAACCAGTCTCAGTAATTGACTCGATTAATTTGGCTGTCCACAAATCTTATTAGAATTTTAATGAATCTTTATTTAGCAAGCTTTAGCAAGGGCAAATTACAACAGATTTGATTAATTAGGATTACAGATTTAGCATAAAAATATTAAAATCACGTTCACTATTTCCTATCACCTTTCCCTATACTGTGTAACTGAGCAAAGCTTTAGGATGTACTTCAACTCATACCCAGATGGTGGATGATCTCGGCAACAGAAGGTTTTGATGTCCTTGGCTAGAGTCTTGTCTTTGTATGGCAAAATCCTCTTCTGAATAGAAGCAAAGTAGAACTGGTGGTTGTCCTCCGATGACTCAGTTCTTCATCACTGTGATCTTTGTTCATTCACCATGTCTGTTGCAGCAGCCTTGAGATCCTTGGGTTGAGCTCAAAGCGGCAGTCGAATCAGGAACCAGGGTTGAGGGCTGATAGGTCTTGTCCCCCTTCTAGCAGTGCAGCATCTTCACCTCCCCATGGTTCCAGGGTGCGGTCCTCTGCTGATCTTCTGTCTGCATCTCCATATTGGCTTGACTTCAGTACTAGAGGCTAAGAACAACTTGTTCCTCTTTTCGTGGGTCAAGCCACGAAAAGAGGCTTGACCCACCATAGCTCTAGAGTCTATCTATCTGGAGATAGGCTCCAGAGCTATCTCAACTCTGCTCCTACTAGAACACTTCTACAGTAGTCGACCTAAAGTTTTAATTTTCTCAGTTTTTTGTTAAAAAAAACCATGGGGTCTTTTTAACAAAAACAACCCATTGTTTTTTTAACAAAAAAACTGAGAAAATTAAAACTTTAGGTCAACTACTGTAGCATGCCCCGGTGTTCAAAGAAGGAATTGGCACTCTAAAAAATATTAAAGCACAGATAATATTGGAAGACAACGCAAAACCCAAATTTCACAAGGCACATCCTGTACCATGCTGTACGGCCCAAAGTCGAAGCAGAGCTGCAACGCTTGGAAGAGCAAGGAATGCTCACCGAAGTGGAATGGTCAGACTGGGCTACACAAATAGTGTCAGTGAGCAAGAAGACAGGTGGCAGTGTGAGAATCTGTGGTGCTGGTAAGGTTTCAGTGAACCCAGTATTCTGCGTAAATCAGTATCCACTTCCGCGGGTAGAAAATATATTCACAGCAGTGGAAGGTGGCAAGCACTTTTCAAAAATCGACCTTGCCAAACTTATCTACAGATGGAAGTAGAAGAGACATCCAAGAAATATCTAGTTATAAAGGCCTATTCCAGTACAACCGACTGGTATTTGGTATCGTCATTGTTCCAGCAGTATGGCAACATGCCATGGGTCAGGTTCTGCAGGGCATTCCAGACACACAATGTTTTCTGGATGACATTATCGTCACAGGTGTCCATGAGGAAACCTATTTAGCTAACCTAGTAGCAGTCCTGACCAGGATAGAAAAGTATGGACTGAGAGCAAACAAAAACAAATGTGAGTTCTTCAAAGATGCCATTGAGTATTGTGGACATCAGATTGACAGGCATGGTCTCCACAAAACCAACGACAAAGTTGAAGCAGCCTTGAATGCACCAGAGCCTAAAAATGTTACTGAGCTACTTGGGCTTACTGTCACAAGTTTCTACCAAACCTGTCAATAATTCTGCACCCGCTACATATGCTACTGCAACACAATGTCAAATGGAACTGCACAAAAGACTGTGAAGAGACATTTAATAGTGTTAATCATCTCAATGCATTAGAGGAGGTGTTAACACACTTTGACCCAAATCTTCCCCTTCGTCTTCCAAGTGATGAGTCTCCATAGGGTATCTTACAAAATGCCTGATGGAGTGGAATGACCAATTGCTTTTGCTTCAAGGTCCCTAAATGCAGCCGTGCATTACTATGCGCAGATAGCAAGAGAAGCACTAAAGTCTGGTGTGGGGAGTAAAGAAGTTCAATCAATAATTATATGGAATACACTTCACCCAGGTCACAGACCACCCTCCACCTGTGCCCATCTTTAACCCTCAGAAAGGTCTTCCTACCATGGCTGCAGCACGGTTACAGCAATGGGCTTTAATTGGCTCACACACCTACAACATTGAATTTAAAGGGACAAAACTCAGGGGCACCGTATCCACCTAATTCCTAGCCCCCGTGAGGTTTTGCGCGATTTATGGGTGCGACTTCCTGCGCAAACTGGAACCGCCAATTGTTTACATGTTAGCAACTCGCTAACCGGCTTTCGTCGGATGTTTTAGGCTATAAAATATGTGGGTACATGTTGGGTTTAAATTACCTGAACACAGACACAAAGAAGAGACAAGAGTCAGAACTTAAGTTTTACCTGCAGGGAGAACACAGCTGAAACCCAGTAACAGATTTCGGCCTATGCTCTGAAGCTTCAACTGAGCCTTATCCTGCTTTTATTAGAATTAGGAACACCCTAGTTACATGACAGTGTGCAGCCCTGAAGGGAGGGGGAGCAGAAAACAGCTACACACTCACATGAACACAACTCATTCATACAATCTTCAAAAGCATATTTCATAAGATAAGAGTATAGGTTTGCAGTTCCTCTGGGCAATCAACTCCGGAATGTCTCCTTCTTGGTATCCTCCTTTTTCACTCCTCAGCAGGCCTCTTCCAGAGTTTCTGCAAACACTTCAAAACACTCAAAGCACATCATTAAAATGTAAATGCAAAGGTAAATAAAATGGATGATACTATAAAATAAAGGTAAAGCAAATAAATGACAATTAACTATAAAATCCTTCCAACAGAACACCAGCTATCTCAGCTTAAATGTGGTAATATTGTTTTACCGCTACCTACAGCAATTGCTGGTAGGGATGGCGACTTGAAGAAATGGCCGCAAATAACCCGCATTAGCATATGTAGCTACTTCACTGACTCAGTTGCTTCGGATGCAGATGCGGGTTTTCTTCCGTTTTCTTTTTGTCCACACAATGAAATGATCAGACATAAAGCATTTGGGCTCTCTCAAAGTTTAGAATTTTTAGCCAAATTCTTTTTGTTTCCTCATCTGTCGGTAGGCGATGAAAACTACTGCTTTTGTTTTGGGAGCACGTTCAAAACACACTTGCTGCAGCCACAAACTAAACTTGGTCTGATTATTATAGTAGTACAGCCACGAACAGCACAACAGTTACCTGAGCTCCGCAAGTGCATCTTACGACACTTTCCAGTGGCAAGTTGCTCTCTTTAACAGGTTAATGTGTGATTCGGTTCGGTTCTAGTCCAGTGGGGAGATTATCCGTATTACCGTCTGAAGCGCGGCAGCAGAGGTCTTTTCTTCATTGATTTGCGGTGACATTCTGCAACGGAGAACCTCGAGGTTCTGGTTCTGATGGACTAAATAAACCCGCATAATTTATTTTGTCTTATAAAAAATTATTGCTGGCCCAAACATGATAAAGACTCAGATCATGAACTTTATTTCTTACATTCAAACAAAAAATCAAATTTACATCACACCAAGCTAATATTATGTAGTTCTGTTGTTTTACACTGTCAGCACAAAGCTGGTCAGAAGTCTGACCAGCTTCTCTGCTTTTCTCTTCTTTATTACTGCCCATTCTTCAGAGAAACGAGCTGCTAGCAGCTCTGCTAACTCACGGTCATTCCGTTACAAAACTTAACGATCATGTTCCTGTCACTCCCTGTGACTAAACTCACAATTACAACCTCTATACTGAGCAACTCTCTGATAGCAGATGGTGTGTCCGTAAATAAGTTTTACTAAATATTGTATTATAAGAGATGCAACTTGTATCATGAATATAGATTAGCAAAAAATCCTATAAATTACAGTGAAATACTGATACTTCTGGTGGGCTCCGGAAGTAAGACCCATAATAGTTTCTACAGTAAACCTCCCAGGAATAAGGTGGATTACTGGGTTTCAGATGACGTAGAACCAATGTCACGCACTGCAGATGGAGGGCAGTAAGTAAATGCAGCCCATTTATTTCTGTTGACCCAGCATCAAAATGCCTAAAGTCTGTGTCCTGTACAGTTATTCCAACCTTTCTAATAGTGAGAAAGATAAACCTTATTTAAACCGAAGGTAGTTGGTCACATCCAGCTGCTGCAACGCGCGAGGTTACGCGCAGAGGTTCCAGCAGTGTGGCTGGTCCGGCTTTAAATACATAAACTATAAACCTATCTTCTATAAACATATCTTTTAGGAATTTATGAATAAATCTGCTCTGCCAGTGAAACGCTCAGAGCAATAGAGACGCTTTCGATCTGACTTTAAAAAAAAATAAAAAATTGCGTTTTTTGTTGTTTTTTTATTAGCCTGGTGGCGGGGCTAGTAAAGCATGGCAGGCCGCCAGGCCTGTAATACACTGGGGGAAACCCAGCAGGAGAGCTAAGCTCATAGAAATAACATGGGTTAGTTCGTTGTTAGTGATAGCATTGTTATCATAGACTAATTACTTAAAATTGCACAACTCACTAATGCTTCTTTTGATCCTAAATGCTTGACCCAACCTAAAACTAAATGATTGCATTCTCCAGGGTTTGTCATACTTTCTTCTGGCTCATATGAGGTCTCCAGCTCCAGATATTTAGTTATGTGGATAGCCTCGACACCGGGTAAATCCTCAAGATTATAAGAGAAATCTTTTTTACCGAGATAATACGGATCATATCCTAAATATACTTGCATTTTTTCGAGATGCCTCGTCTGTTCCCGCTAATGGCATTAGCTACTCCATTTTGCTCTGTTTTGTACCAGAGAAATCCACTTCCGGACCTCCATCTGAATTTCATGCATCAACCGGGTCACGTGTCTGAAACCGGGTCAGTCCGGATCGGACAACACACCTCCGATGTCATCACCCTCAGCACAGGCTCCCCTCAGGGCTGCGTCCCGAGCCCTCTGCTGTTCACTCTGACGACACACGACTGCGTCCCCAGGTTCGCCACCAACCACATCGTGAAGTTCGCGGACGACACAACTGTGGTGGGCCTCATCAGAGACGACAACGACCTGGACTACAGAGAGGAGGTGGAGCAGCTGGTGCAGAGACAACAGCCTGATCCTGAACGTTGACAAGACGAAGGAGATGATCGTCGACTTCAGGAAGAACCGGCCCAGCCACGCTCCACTGCTCATCAACAGCTCGGCTGTGGAGGTGGTCAGCAGCACCAAATTCCTGGGGGTGCACATCACTAACGACCTCACCTGGACTGTGAACACCACGTCTCTGGTCAAGAGGGCACAGAGACGTTTGTATTTCCTGCAGAGGATGAGAAGAGCACACCTGCCCCCGCCCATCCTCAAGATGTTCTACAGAAGCACCATAGAGAGCATTCTGACCAGCTGCCTCTCTGTGTGGTGTGGAGGCTGCAGCGCCTCCGACTGGAAGAGCGTGAGGAGAGTGGTGCGGACAGCAGAGAGGATCATCGGGGCCCCCCTTCCCTCCATTCAGGACATTCCATCCCAGCGCTGCGTGTCCCGAGGCCGAAACATCGTCAGTGACCCCTCACACCCCCACCATGGACTGTTCTCCCTGCTGCCCTCTGGAAAGAGGTTCCGCAGCATCCGGTGCAGGTCCACCAGGTTCCGAAACAGCTTTTTCCCACTTGCTGGTGAAGGTGGAAGGGGTCTTTTATAATCGCCCGAACCCTGGACAGGCAGCGCCTGTGAGCGGTGTCAAGGATGGAAGGAAGCTCAGTCCCGATGATTTTTCTCAGCTGTCCTCACCACTTCCTCCACACGTTGCCAGTCAGAGGTATTAGATGCTCCAAACCAGACAGAGATACTGCTGGTCAGTATATTCTCTACTGTCCCTCTATAGAAAGTCGTGAGGATGGGAGCGGGGAGGTGTGCTCTTCTCATTCGACGTAAAAAGTGCAAACGTTGCTGAGCTTTCTTCACCAGGCCAGAGGTTTGGAGGGACCAGGTCAAAGTGTCAGTGACCTGTATCTCCAGGAATTTGATGTCCCTGACCTATTCCACTACGACATCGTTGATGACGGCCCTGACAATTGTTGACTGTGTGTTCTACAACTTTGTATTTTTGTGTGTGTTTTTATGATGTAAAGCACTTTGAACTGCTTTGTTGTTGAAATGTTCTACACAAATAAACTTGATCGATTGATTTATTGATTGATTCATAAAGAAAAACTAGTAGGCCTGTAAGAGCCGGGATTCTTACTGGTTGATAGCGTATCAAATTAATTACTAAGGTACTCCATCAAGAGTACATATGATAATTATTATAGTCTTCTAAATACATTGCAAGTGGAAAAACCTGCAAAATTGGCAGTATATCAAATAATTGTTCCCCCATGGTGATAAAGTAACAATTTGCCATTTTGTAGTAAAATGTGTTGCTCACATTATAGTGCAACTGTTGCATTGTCTGTTGAAGCTAACAATGCAACCTCATGGAATCTACATGGAATAACAATAAAAGGAATTGAATGTTTATGACTGCGTTTTCATTAACCATCCAGAGGATGGCGACAGAGACCACTGAAAATGACAGAGGGGATGTGAGTCTATGATTTTCCTCTTTCCTGCAGATTGCTCTGGGAACTGTGACCAATGTGGAGGAGGCTGTGAAGTGGCTCAGTTACACATATCTGTATGTCCGAATGAGGGCCAACCCACTGGTGTACGGCATCAACCACAAAGCCTTTCAGGTTTGTGAAGCCTTTGTTGCTCCTCTTGGCAAAGGCCTCCCAGGATTATTTATTACTTTTAATGTACAGAAGATGAAGCCGGCAGCAGAAACATATTTTTGTCGGTTTGAACAGCTCCCTGCTAGCGTTTAGGTCATATCTAAATTATCCAACCCGACCCAGCTTGAGTCTGTAGGCATTGTGTCTGAGCCCAATCCAACCCAACTGACTTAAATTTAGGCCTGAGCTTAAAGTAAACTCGACATATTATTTTAATTACAAATTTACTGATTTTGTTTTAAGACCACAATTTAAGTAAACAGTGTAACTCCTACTGTTTTAAGCTTTTGCTTATCATCTTCCAGCTCCATGTTGTCACTTTTTATAACCGCAAGGTGAGCCATGCAAATCTTCTGGGATGTGTTATTGATAGGATCCTATCTCCACTGCTGCTCAAGCAGAACTTCGTGCACATGCAGTGTGGACCTGTTATTTCCTCATCTGGTTAAATCCATCTAATTCTTGTTTTTACACAATAATGTGTAGATTACAGTAACTTTATACAACTCTATAACATTCTCATTTGTTTTTCTCTTTGATATTGCAGGCTTTATTAAACCCACCACCGAAGCCCAACTCGGATCTACCATCTAGTAAATAATTCTGGCTGGGTTGGACTTAGGCCATAAATCAAAACTCTATTCCCTGCTAAGTTAGCTGTAAAGTTGCTCAAAATATAACGGCTGATGAAGATACAATTTGTCTCAGGATCCCTCTAAATGGTTATTGTTACTTAAAGCAAAATGGAAATATAAAAAGGAGCAAAGCATTCACTGAATGTTAGGAATTGCAAATATTTTTTCAGTCGTACATAACCGGACAAGAAATGCATTTGTACCTCAGATGGATCCAGCTTTGGAGCTGCACAGGAAGGAGCTTGTGGTGGAGTCTGGCCGGAAGCTGGACAAGGCCAGGATGATCCGCTTTGATGAACGCACCTGCTACTTTGCCTCTACAGACCTGGGCAGGACAGCCAGCCACTTCTATATCAGATATAATACCATTGAGGTAGACCCAGTTTAGTGTCTTTTTAATGTTTAGTCAAGTCAAGTTTATTTGCATAGCACATTTCAGCAACAAGGCAGTTCAAAGTGCTTTACATCATAAAAGCATCACATAGTCACCAATTATGAAACAAGCAAAAATCATGACATTTTGCCAAAAAGGGGTAAAAGATTAAATCATCAAGCAACTACACATCAGATATGTTGATCAATGTTCCACTTGCCACTATTCAAAGGTTTAGGTTTACTGTGGAAAGCTGATGCATCAAACTGAAATTACTGCCAGCTTCTTTGATCCTAAATTTAATATACATCCTGAAAGACCAGATGTAACTCCTCTAACTTACATTTCCACTTTCTTTATGCATGAAGACATTCAACGAACTTTTTAACTCACAGAAGACTGAAGCAGACATCCTCAGTATTGTGTCCAAGGCAGAAGAGTTTGATCAGTTGAAGGTAGGAGGATCTGATGCTGAACTGTCTGTTCATCTTTATGTGATAATTTGGAAATAAGGGGTATTACTGACTTGACCCAAAAATCGCAAACCAAGATAAGCCAATAATATTTTTATAAAACATGATTATGCTTTATATGAGCCAGTACAGGAGGCAGGGGGAAATCTTGTGCACAGGACATTTACTTATTATTTATTTTATATTTTTTGGTCTTTGGTGGCTGTTCATGTTCAGGTTTTCTAAAGGTTTAATGTGGTCCAGCAACCCAATATTTATGTTTTGTTTTATTTTGGTTTAATTGCATACATATTGCATGGCTGCATTAATCTGCCTCAAGACAATATTTTCTGCCCAGACAATTTGTGGATCTAGCAGCAGATAAAATATAATTTGCATCACCTTTTCTGGACTTTATAGACGCAGAGCCTCAAGACATAACGGTGTGCTGCCATAAAGTGAAGGTGGTGTGCTGGAATTTTTTGGTAATCCTGCTGCTCAAGATAGGCATTGCTGGAGGATTTTTTTTTATTATTATTTTTAATCATATTCTTTACATGATTAAATTTTTGATAAGCAATGACATGTCATTGTATCTATGCCTCCTGCTCTCCTCAGTGACCGCAGACATTACTGCGTGACTGCTTACACCTACTTTTCAAAAGTGTTAAATATAAATGCAAAACAGATCTAGCAATCTGGTTCAGGTTTAGGAAATCACATTTCAGGTTATAAGTTGACTCCTTAACATCTAAGGAGATTGCAGAAACTACTAGAATTGGGTTATTTCCCAGTATTTTGCACTTTCTGATGATCAACATATGCTTTGCATTCCATGAAGTCATGGATGCTACATTTACATGCTACATTTAGTGTGCCTTTGATTCTCCTCATTTTGCTATGCAGCCCTGTTTGTCCGTTGTTTGTAGATGAAGTTTACACATGATACCAAAATTTGTACCTGTTTTTATGTATGTAAACCTTTACTACATTAGACCATCTGTCTGGGACTCATTTCAACCCGTTAGATGTCAGCACCACTAATGCAGTGTCTGTTGGTAGGTCCGTGATGAGGAGCTGGAGGAGCTGGATCAGTTGCTGCAAAACCATTGCATCCTCTCTGCAGCGGGCGGCGTGGAGAACGGTTATGGCAAAGTTAACATTTTGCTGCAGACTTACATCGGACGGGGAGAAGTTGATAGCTTCTCACTCATCTCAGACCTGTCATATGTGGCACAGGTAAGGATAAAATCATGACACTCTGGTTTTCAGTCAACTTGTTCACCTGTGAAATGTTCCAAACAAGTTTTTTTTTATATATTCCTCAACTTTCCCAGTTACATAGCTTACTTCTATTAAAAAATTAACACCACAGTTTCAATAAAGGTTCTTTTATAAGGCACCATTGTTTTTATTGAGATTTATAAGCGTGTCCTGGGATGGACAGCATTTTAAGCAACTATTATGTGTCCAGGAGACACAAACTGGTTCAGTCCATCCAGATATAAAACAAACTTAAGGAATGTTATAGTTTCTCAGAGAGGCAAAGCACAAACTATAAAATAATATAGTAACAGATCTATTTGTACAGCAGAACCTGGACTACAGGACTTTGTAAACTTTAATACGTGCTCCAAACTCACCTTAAACACTCTAGTGCCATCACACTTTCTCCATACTTTCTCACATTGTCAGATGCCAACAGAAACAAGGAAAGTTTCTGGTACGCCATGAGAATTTTATTTCAGAGATAAATAAAATTTATCTCCAAGTTTCCACACTAGAATTTGTTAGACCTGTGTTTTATGTTTCTTTTTAACCATGACCTAGTGGAGAGCCTAACAATAGGAACAATAGGACTAGATCATAGTCCTATTGTTCACTAAGTGGGGAACCTCTCCCTTGTTTGTGAACGACTGAGTCTTTTGTGGAATCTCCCTTTATACCCAGTCATGACACTCACCTGTTTTCAATCAACTTGTTCACCTGTGAAATGTTTCAAACAAATTTTGTTTAATACTCCTCAACTTTTCCAGTCTCCACTTATAAGGTTGAACTGAAGGGGAGATTGTTTAATGGTTACAACACACACACTAACCCCCCCACACACACCCACACCCAGCCCCAGCGTCCAGGTTGTGCATTACAGCCCTGCGTTTGTTGTCGGAGCACAGCGCTCCTCCTGCGGCTCCACAGCTCAGTTGTCCCGCTGCACAGATTTGTGACACTATCTTAATATTAATAATGATAATAGCGTTTAGTTGCACAACTTTACGGACTCGTTCATTCGTGGCTCTTTTCACGTTTATTGCGCTGTTCATATTTGTCTCGATGTTTGCAGTTTTCTGGAGCCCAATGCGAAGCTCGACGTCATTCACAGCAAATATATTAACTTGATATTAACGAAGACACAGCAGGACGGATCATGAGTCTGACTAAAGCTAACTGGATAACAGACAAATTCTGGGGTTTATGTCTGCTTTTTTCCGAGCCCAAAAAACCACAACCTGCGACTCATTAAGTCTGCAAGCGACTTAAAAAAAAACACACAAAAAAAACAAGCCCAAAGCTGCTTATAATAATAGGACTTGATGACCGAAACTCTAAATCGTTCCTGTTTTTCCAGCAACAAAATGCGCATCTCCATTGTTTATGTTTCTGTCTGTGCTGATACTGCCGCACAAAAACGGTAGTCACTCCCCAAGACGCGTAGAGGAAATTAAATTAAATTGCAAAAGAAAATACACTGCCTGGCCAAAAAAAAAAGTCGCCACCTGGATTTAACTAAGCAAATAGGTACAAGCCTCCTATTGGATAAGTACTGCATAGGCGATTATCTTTCAGCCGGCAACAAGTTATTTAACCCCAGCTGATGCAATGAGTAACTCCTCATTTCTTAAACAACCATGGCAAAAGACACATCCTGTGGTCGTGGAAAAGATGTTAGTCTGTTTAAGAAGGGTCAAATCATTGGCATGCATCAAGCAGAGAAAACATCTAAGGAGATTGCAGAAACTACTAGAATTGGGTTAAGAACTGTCCAACGCATAATTAAAAACGGAAAGGATGGTGGGGAACCATCGTCTTCCTGGAAGAAATGTGGTCGGAAAAAAATCCTGAATGATCGTGATCGGTGATTACTTAAACGTTTGGTCAAATCAAATCGAAGAAAAACAACAGCAGAACTCAGGAGTATGTTTAATTGTGAACGCAAAAGCATTTCCACACGCACAATGCAAAGGGAACTCAAGGGGTTGGGATTGAACAGCTGTGTAGTCGTAAGAAAACCTCTAATTAGTAAAGCTAACCAGAAAAAAAGGCTTCAGTTTGCTAGGGAGCATAAAGATTGGACTCTGGAGGAATGGAAGAGGGTCATGTGGTCTGATGAGTCCAGATTTACCCTGTTCCAGAGTGATGGGTGCATCAGGGTAAGAAGAGAGGCAGGTGAAGTGATGCACCCATCATGCCTAGTGCCTACTGTACAAGCCTGTGGGGGCAGTGCTATGATCTGGGGTTGCTGCAGTTGGTCAGGTCTAGGTTCAGCAACATTGTGTGCCCAAAGAATGAGGTCAGCTGACTACCTGAATATACTGAATGACCAGGTTATTCCATCAATGGATTTTGTCTTCCCAAATGGAACGGGCATATTCCAAGATGACAATGCCAGGATTCATCGGGCTCACATTGTGAAAGAGTGGTTCAGGGAGCATGAGACATCTTTTTCACACATGGATTGGCCACCACAGAGTCCAGACCTTAACCCCATTGAGAATCTTTGGGATGTGCTGGAGAAGGCTTTGCGCAGTGGTCAGACTCTCCCATCATCAATACAAGATCTTGGTGAAAGATTAATGCAACACTGGATGGAAATAAATCTTGTGACACTGCAGAAGCTTATTGAAACAATGCCACAGCGAATGCGGGCTGTAATCACAGCTAAAGGCGGGCCAACAAAATATTAGAGAGTGTGACCATTTTTTGGTGGCGACTTTTTTTTTGGCCAGGCAGTGTAGTAACGCACAGTAACGCAAAGTGATTTCGATAAGTAACTGTTGTCTGATTACTGGATTTGAAATAGCAATGCGTTAAATTACTCGTTACTGAAAAAAGTGGTCCGACGTCAGTAGCGCGTTACTGACATCACTGCTCATGACAGTCTTATTCACAACCCGTCAAATAAAGTGTTATCCAAAAATGTCTTGTCCAAGTTAATGTCAAGTTGTCATAACAAAGACGTATTTGCCTAGGTTAGTGGTTCCCAAAGATTTTCTGGGCCCCCCTATGGATTACAATAAAAAAAAGAAAAAAAAAATCAACTGGGCACACACATCGTTCAACCAGACATAAACCTATACACATATTTTGTTTTCAAACTCCACTGAAGTTTATTTTACACTTCAGGTTACAACAAAACACACTACAAACCATCTTTACAGTGAAACACCTCTGTGTAATTGTTTTTTTTTTTTTTTTTTTCATTCATCCGTGCTGCTCCCCACGCAGCATGGAAGCATGGAAACCCCCTAGGGGGCCCGCTCCACATTTTAGGAACCACTGGTATAGGTTAATGTCAAGTTGTCATAACAAGGACATTTTGAATAATGTCAACTTTGTATTAAAAGTGTCATGATTTACCGAATGACACTTTATGCCAATAGTCATAAATATTCATGAAGACTTACTAATGTTCATGACAAGTGTTATATCATGTTTATGACAGTGTCATGTCAGTCTTATTCATACCCCGTCAAATAAAGTGTTATGTGAGCTATAACATAATTTAATCATATAGTGTATTCTGAATTGAACAGGTATATGTTCTTTGTAAATACCCCAGAGGTGTTTTGATGGTGAACAAATCGTACTGCAGCTAAACATACTTTCAACAGCTAAGTTTCAGCTGCTAAAACTTAGCTGAAATGTTTTCTTCCTAATAGGATAAGAAACATTTTCATAGAGAAAACATCCAGAATGATCCCAGTAAATCAGAGGGACTCGGAATGTGTCTTATGCTGGATTTCACAAAGTCGAAAGTACAGTTCAGTAATATTAGATCTGGGTTTAAAGCTGTAATCTGCAGCAATACTGCTCTGGTTGCCTTGGACACCAGCAAATGGCTGAAGATCAGCATAGTGTAACAAGGATTATCAGGCTGGTTTTTAGGACGTGTTAGATCTGCCCTGACTTCAGGCATCAGCTTTCACTGGTCCTCCTTCACAAGCACATTCACCAGACAATCTGATCACATTAACACCTGACTAGATCAATCATAGCTGACCACAGCTGAGCACTTTATCAGTAAGCTCTACCATCTGACCTCCTCTCTCCAACTTACTCAAGCAATCCATCAGAGTACAGCTGTAGCCACCTGCATATCTGAAGCAAGCCAGACCTCCTCCTGACTGCACATGATTAATCATGTGAGTGCAGGATCCTGAACCCTGCGGCAGCTGCATTCTGCCTCTGTCCCACATCAAACATGTAATCCAGCTGTCAGCTTTACTGTTAAATCTGTTGCTTGCTTAAAAAAAAGAGGAAAAGTGGCCTGAAGTGCATGTAGTTCTTTTGGTTTAGCTTATTTTACTCCTGATATCATTCCCTTTGTCAGAACGCTGCTCGGATTGTCAGAGCTTTGTTTGAGATTGCTCTGAGGAAGCGCTGGCCTGCCATGACCTCCCGACTGCTCAACCTCTGCAAGGTGATCGACAGGCGGCTGTGGGGCTTTTCCCACCCTCTTCGCCAGTTCCCTAACCTGAGCCATGTCATACTCAACCGCTTAGAGGAGAAGAGGCTTACAGTGGACAAACTTAAGGAAATGAAGAAGGATGAAATTGGTAAAAACACAATACCATTTTCACAAACTACATCCATTTTGTAAATGTTTTATTGATAATTGCATTGAAATATTTTTCTGGTAAATTCTAAATGAGCTGTTGAACACTGAGGCCTGGGTATGTTTAAAAATGCTTATTGTAAACTGCATGTTCAGTATTGTAAATAAGTTGTGGTTTTCTCAGGTCACATGCTGCACCATGTCAACATTGGATTAACTGTCAAGCAGTGCGTCCACCAGATTCCTGCCTTCACAATGGAGGCGAGCGTCCAGCCAATAACACGCACAGTTTTACGTGTGCGACTCATCATCACTCCTGACTTCCGCTGGAATGACCAGGTGACTAAATTCAGTAATTCCTATGAAAGCTTTTAGAGGTGACCTACATGCTTCATTTGATGTGGAAAAACTAGAGCTGCCCATAAAGCATCTACAAAGTAACGTGGTGGTGGCAGTGTTATGCTGTGCAAATGACTTCCTACGCAGTAAGAGGATAGCAGGTATAATGAAAGGATGGATGTAATTAAATACTGGACAGTCCTGAAGGAAAGGCTTTTAAAGGCTGCAGAAGACTTGCTGAGGCTTCTTGGATTCCGACCAAAGTTCTTTTGGTCTTACTTCATCAGATCACACATTTCTGTCCCGGCCAGCCTATCCATTTGCAGGGAACCCTAGAGGGATCCTGGAGGGTGTGATTGGTTATTGTGGTGGGCCTTAATGTCTTAGCGCCAATTTTTGTTTTTAAAACAATGATTTCCTTGAAACAGGCTCTCAACGGACCTCAACGGCAGGTCTGCTTGCTTGTTGAGCTTTGCACAATTATTCTACCTGATACTAGTGTTGTAGTACTCGAGACCGATCTTGGTCTCGAGACCACCTTTTGATGGTCTCGGTCTCATCTCGGACTCCACCGCATTTGGTCTCGGTCTTGTCTCAGTCTTTGGGAACTCTGGATTTTATTTCAAGACTGGTTAAGTCCACAACTGTAAAAATATCACTAAGTTACCAGCATATTGTCCAGTTTATTTGTTATCTTTGTTTTCACTGGATGCAAAACATACTGATTAAAATCAAAGCAATAACATGACCTACAAATTATGTGTATCTGTTACCGCTGTCACACGTCGCCTCCTCCTTCTACTAGTAAGCGGCACTCCCAAGACATGCACAGTGGTTTTCTCTGAGCAGCAGATGTCTACGGTAGAATCCTGCTACATAAATCATCAGGTATGGGGACACTTAAATTCAGCAGCAGGGCCTTCCCAAGACATAAGCAAATCAAGCAGGGCCTCTAGACTACTCAGTGAAGCTGATTTTTTTTTTTTTGGAACGATTTCTATGTCATTATAATAACAAAAACACACAATTTCATTATGAAGTGATTTGTTTTTACAATAATATATATTTGATAATGTATTTAGAAATCATTATTTTATGGACAAAAAGAAAAGAAACTGCTCTTGGGGCCCCCCTGGTGGCCGTGGTAGGTCATGCATGCTTCACCTGTAATATGAGCTGCCGTGCAGTGTGCATCCAAACGTCCAATGCTCTGGGAGAACCAGTGGCAGCTCCAGTAATTTTTTTCTGCAAGTGCGAAGCACCCCTCCCCAGCCCCCATCCCTTTTCACACGCTACTCTCTACTTCCTCTTCTGAGAGGGGAGATGTGCTACCAGCTCTCCATCTAACGGGTGAAATGAGTTTCCTAAATCTGCTAGGATTTACCCTGTCTAGAACTGAAGTAAACTCTGTTTAAGCTGGTGTCGAAAAAGACTCGCCTGGTTTCTGACGACCTCCATTCAGATGCCCCACCCTTCTTCCCCCTGTGAATCAGCCAGACTGAGCAGCATGCAGTCAACTAGTTTCACAGAGCACACCTGTTAACGGTCGCTCGTTCTCTTTATTACAACTTGCACTTGTTACTGAACCAGGTTGGTTTTAGTGGCTTGGGCGAGTCCCAAGGATGTTGTTTTACATATAGTTTTGGGCTAACAGCAACCTATAAAACATTTTCCACCTCTTCCTCTCCAGAATCAAACATCAGAGCTATTTTACAACCATCAAAGAACTTTGAGGTGACTCATTAATTGAATGTCCACAACATCTTTTAGATTTTCTTTATGCTAAATATTTTATTAGTAAGGCATTTTTGCAAGGGTCAGTACAGCTTAATTCAGTAGCAGAAATAATCAAATAAGTAAAATCAGTAATCTAGCCTATCTTTCCCTAATGCTGACACTGAGAACTAAAAAGGGAACCTTTGAGTGAGACGGACGGAGTTATGGCGTTTCGAACCCCAGAACTGGCCTGATGATGAAGAAGGTGTTGCAGCAGGAGGAGGATGTTGATCGATGAAGGCAGGGATCTCTGTAGGTCTGATGAGCTTTCGTCTATGCATGGATGGTGAGGTCACAAAGGACTTGGAAGCTGGCAGGAAGAGTACTGATTTAAAGTGGCAGGTCTCAGGTCTTAGGGGGACTTCCTCATGTGTGTAGCGTTACTCAGCTTCTTGTCTTGCTGCTCTGAAGCTCCCTTCACCTTGTCTCACAATCTTTCTGGTCCATTGAGATGTAGACGGGCTGACCTCATGGAAGGAGGGCACCAGTTCTTCTTCTTTGCCTTTGTTCTTTGTCTTTGGGGTTTTTATCTTTGCCTTGGTCTTTGTCTGAACCCAGCTGATGAGAGAAGTGCGATTTGATCAAAATCACATTCATAACCCTTTTAGTTTCTTTGATTTAGCATGCATTTAGAATATTATGATAACCAGAACTTATTAGTTACTCTTATTATAATTATAATCTGAGTTTTCTGAAAAGAAACCAAGAAAAATCCATGATGCTAATTATTTGATACCAAAGTTACAGTTACTTGTTTTTTTTACTTGTAAGTGTTCAAACAAGTGTAAGTGTAAGTATTCTCACAAGTAAACCAATATTAATATAAGTATTTTACTTTTAATCTTATCCAATTACTCAAAATGTTTAGATTTCATTCTTTAAAACTTTCATGCTTTGAAATAAGGAATAGTCTCATCTATTTTTATAAATCTTCAGCCTGGAAACTTACTTCCTCTTTATTCCAGGAAACTGCTGTTCCTGTTTCATGACTCCCTCTGTCTGAATATGATTTCTTATGATTAGATAGAAAAAAGAAGTAGAATTAAAGCAAAGTTTGCAAGAGACAAAAACAACACACACAACCACATTTTTTTTATTGAAGTTTGAGTCTACTGTTGGGTCTAGATGTCACTTGTGTGATTAATTTTAAAGGTAACTTCATTTATTGTTACTGTTAAACTAAAATCTCCAGCATGGGGAGGTGGGATGGTCTTGGGTTTTCTTGACAGGTGCTATGAAGGATCTTTTTTTCCCTGTAGTTGTCAACACACATGCACCCCTCTTGCCTCCCCTCACACACAGGTAAGGTGGACTAAAAACTCTGACATCAGCAGTCACCAATCAAGTGGATAGTGAATAATGTGATCAATAAGATCTCTTATTGATCTGGAAATGATTAGATGTTTAGTATTGTTATTTTAAACAAACTGATTTGTGGTAATTTGATGCTTAGACGTTAGCATGGAGCCTTGCGCCATTAGCCAGATTACTTCCAGATAATATATTACATTGTTTAGGTTAATGTCCATGACAAATGGGATACCTAAGAATTGACCCTTTTTAACTACGTCACTTAATCATTCGAGGCGCCATGATGGACGTCGGAAATGAGGATCGGGAGTGTTGAACTGAGCAACTGAAGTTGTTTTCCCAAGTTGTATTTGTCAGTTTATTTATGACTATGTGTTCAAGTCAAGCTAATTTATCTTTGAACGCAACACACCTGGTTGGGGCTCATATACGCCTGTATTTACAGAAGCTTGAAACAGCTAGATTACAAACCGACTCTTACCTCATAGCTCCTGACGTGTTGATCAAATTACCGACTTTGCCTGAATTCACACCACATGATTTATGTCAGTATGTCATAAACAGCATGTCTCCTTACTAGAATGGCTGGAGTTAGGCCATTTGGACATATACCTATTCAGGCTAGAGATAGTCCAACTGGCCTGAAGCCCGTTGCACTGAAGCCCTTTTGTTCAGTAAATAGGGCCATTACCTAGGGCCATTACCTTAGAAGTACCCTGGTAATGGCCTCAACGCATCTCACAGTTGCACAATTGTTCCTTAGTCTTCGACTTCGACTGACTTTGTTGTCATTTTCAATGCACAGGGTGTATACAGAACAAAATTTCGTTGCATACGGCTCAGGATAATGTTTGAGGTTCCAATGTGAGTAAAATAAAATACAGTATAAAATATGAATATAAATCTAAATATAAAATATAAAGTGCAGGACTGACAGTAAAATAGAAGTTATTTAGCTATGTACATGTGCAAGGTATAAAGTGGAGACCAGTTTTTGAGTGCAGTCCAGTTAAGAGTTCAGCAGTCTGATGGCAAGTAGGAAAAAGCTGTTTCGGAACCAGGCGGGCCTGCACCGGATGCTGCAGAACCTCTTTCCAGAGGGCAGCAGGGAGAACAGTCCATGGTGGGGGTGTGAGGGGTCACTGATGATGTTTCGGCCTCGGGACATGCATCCTGCATCGATGGTTGACCTGACACTTCGCCCTTTTGCCTGAGCTGGGTGTGGAAGGTTGTTGCCGAAGCAGTTTCTCCTTGTGTGCCTTCTTCTCACTCACATGAGAGTTACTGAACTCTTTTGCAAGCTCAACCAGGAAGTCCACCCGTCTCTCCTGCACCCAATGCATGCCTGATAAAGCACATGTGCATTCAGTGCTGCCATGTCAATCATGTTTGCCAGGTTTGCTGACCAGCTGTCACAGTGATGGAACCTTGGTCACCCCCCCGCAAGATTATGACTGAAATAAATGCCATTAGTTCTTGTGAACTAAATAGGTGAAGCAGTCACCTATTTATCCTCCACAGCACAAAAGGCTGCATGCAAATTTGCATGTGCAAAGTCTCCCAGATTTCTTTTGCTTACACTTTTTGCATGATTTTTTTGAGGTGGATCAACACAATTAATTTGGTTAGTTTATTTCTAAACTGTCATTTTATACCCTCTTAGCTTTATTTCAAAGAAAAACATTACTAATTTCTTTTAGAAAAACCTTTGCATATTTCTTGAAACAGATTGTATGTTTTGCAAACTCTATGTACATTTGGCAAAATGACCTGGATAATGCAGCACAACATCATGGATCAGCTGCAAAAGGTCACATCTCTCCAAAAACACTTCATGTATGCTTCAAAACTAAACTGAAGAGCATTACCTACAGGAGATCTGATCTCCTGCAGGTATCATAGATACCCACCCCCAACATGGACTATTCACATTCCTACATTCTGGCCTGACGGTCAACGGCCACATTTACAATTGAAGAAGAATGCTAATTTGAGCCATCAGAGTCGTCAGGGTGGACTCAGGGCCTTTTGGCCCTGTTCAGCCATTCTGGGGAGAAATCGAAAACCCAGCCATTCTAGTGTTAAACCGGAGCAGCCGTAAGAACATACAGACGAGACACCAATTTTGTCAGTACATGCTAAGCTAAATGACAGTGTGACATTGTTTTCATGGTTACTGATGGTTAGACACGAACCTTCGCCATAATGGGATAATGGACATCTTTCTAATCATATTTACTTATAGAGTATATGAATGTTAATTTTCTTACCTTATAAAAATTGTTCGCTGCAAATCCACGGTTACGTGCTGTGGGCGTGCTGTGATGGCGCAGGGGGTTAGCACGCCCCACATTTGGAGGCCTTAGACCCGCGGGTTCGACTCCCGGTCCCGACGACCTTTGCCGCATGTCCTCCTTCAAAAATGGCGCCGGCTCAGCTGGCTGCCTGCAGACACAGCTCCCGTCGTGTGTGTGTTAATCTGTGTATAAAAAATTCTTGCTGTAACTGCGAAATAATTTCCCTGCTGGGATGAATAAAGTAATTCTTCTTCTTCTTCTTCTTACACCGAGGGCTAACAGTTATTACGACTGATGGCTGCTATCTAGTGTCGCCACATCTTTCCTTGTTACAAGTTATAAAATAAAATGACAAGTTTTGTTTTCCCCCTGTTTGTGCAGCCGACCGCATGGTATCCTGTGACCATTTTTACTGCGAAATTAACCAAATAAAAGCGATATTAGACTGCCACATGTAAGTTTTATGACAGGCTTTACGGGAGCTCTTAGGTTGTTTTGACGTCCATCATGGTGGAGCAGGGGGAGTTTTGAAGAGAGTGATATCACGTGAAAAGGGTCATATTGTCATATTGGTTTTCTTTATTTATTTGTGTTTATTTGCAGCTTAAGGGTTTGATTTGACTGTTCTTATGAAAAAAAAGGGATGTTTCCTACATGTTACCATCGTGCTGACAAACCTATGGTAGATCCTGTCCTTCATTCAACTGGATATGAGGTCAGCTGTAGGCCATGATCCATTATTCCAGACTTCTTTTTGGTTTTAGAAATGTAATAAATTGTATTCCGCCCCCTAAATGTTCGATAACGTCTGTTGGGATTGCACATTCCTCACTGACCGCTCGGACCATGATTATTTATTATTTTCCTCAAAATCTCTCAGACCACAGCTTGTTTGCTATGATAATACTGAAATATTGTCAACATTGTGAGGTCAGTTCATCAAGATAACAGCCATGCACTTTTGGACAAATTGTGACCTCCAATAGGTCAGGAGTTTACAAATGGTCCAGTTCAACAGCCAAACATTTATGCTACGATGCTTGTTTTGTGTGAAACTGAGGTTTAATGAGTTGATTCTCGTGGTTTGTTTCTGAGGTTTTTTTGGTTTCAAAATGGTGTTTGATAACATTTGATAACAATAATTAAAATGTCTCAATGTTTGACATTGTCTAGCAAAATGTTTTTACATTAGGCTACATGGCTACTACATGAATATATCAATGAGCGGCTCTAAGCTGTAGTTGACAATACGTTGTTTCCTGATGAGCATGATCATTTATGTGGCTAAAACAAACATTATTTTTACATCAACTTCTTAAAATTATTTAAAGGCTCAGAATCAACGAGGTACCGGTCCACATTCTCAGGGGAGGAAGACTCACCTGGTATAAATTACATTTTTAGCTATTGGAGTTACGCTTAAGTGAAATTAGTTTAATCAAAGAATGTCATGAATATGTGTATATGTATTCCATCTTAAGTAGGACTGCATCGATTGCAGTTTTTTGGCTGATACCAATTTTTCTTTGCTGAAATGTCGCTAAATATAGCAAGAAAGTCACTGAGTTAGCAACAGTGGAGTGAATATTGTTAACTGCAAACATGCAGAAAATGACCTGCTAGGCCGGTCTGTCAGTCAAACTTCTCACTGTAAAGCAGAAGAGGACAGAGGCCGATTTTTAAACTTTTGCTGACCAAGATAAGATCAGGGGATAAGATTGGCTTCATATGTAACTGTCGACTGATCACAATCCCTCAAAATTAAGGAAATCGGCAACCAGAAATCGACTGGCCGATAAATAGGTTGGCCGATAAATGTATTCTATGTTATACATGCATAGGATATCATCTAAACGGCACCATAAGAGATCCAATAAGTTTACAGTAGGTGTACATATAACTGTTGATTACAGCAATCCACATTGTTGGTATAAATAGAGAGCCCCAAAACCAAATTTTGCTTATGGCTCCATGGAGGCTTGGGCTGACCCTGTTCAGCAGCACTTTGCTTTCACAGACGGTGGGGATTACGGCTACCTTTTATCGTCACTTAGTAAAGAAGCTCAAACAAAGGCAAGCTACATCACTTACCTGACCATCCACATGGATGTCATGTTAGCAAAGCTAGCTGTGCAAGGACAAATTGCATTTGCTATGAAAAAACACCACTCACTGCACTGAATTATTGTGCGGAGCTTTATCTGACGTGTCGCATGTATGAGGCAACGCTGTGACCAAAGTCTGCAATATAGGGATGTGACATTCATGAACAATCCGATTATTCTGGATTCCTCTTTACTATAAACGATAGGACTGGAGCCTCACTGAGTCGATCTTTGTTCTTGTAATGCTCTGCGTACACTGCAGTAGTTATTGTTGTTTTGTTTAATTATATATTTTGATATTTATTTAATTAGCAAATAAATAACACACAAGAACAGAAGAGCACACAGAACACGCTCTTTGTTTTCGTCACCTGTCATGTGGCAGACATTACAGTACTATGCTGCCTGGCTTCATGCAGCAGGAGTGGTCTTAACTACAACACTACCTGATCCATCAGAAACTGACTCAGTCACTGTGAGAACAGTACTCCAGTTCAAGAACGCTCAGCAGCACTCTAAATTGAAGCTATATCCTTTTCCTTCTTGCCTCATACAAAAGATTTGAACAAGAAATTAAATATTGAGAGCTGAAGTACTTTTTTACCCACTTTGACAATATTTATAAATTTCCCACTGCATGCAACACACCCCTCCTGTTTAAAGCTTTGTCATTTCTGTAGTACTTGGTCATAGATACTATTAATTGTTAGCAGATTCCAAAGGATGAATTATGCTGTGAATCCAGGCAGACAGCAGCTGCTGCATTTTGAGAGTTTCATTTCAGGGTTTTTCCTCCTCCTCTCTAATAAAACACGTCACTCAATATTTACACAACTGTTTAATAACCCAAGCAGCACTGCATGACCACATTCATTCTTCTTCTATCTTTGTTATTTTTCCCGCCCTGGAATCTCCATCTGTGCTCGAGAGCCTGAATGCCTACAGCCCTCGCCAAGATGTCTCACCTCAGTGGTCAGACTGGCCACTGGTGAATCAGGGGAAGTTCAGCCCAAACATTATAATGGAATCTGAGGGAAACAGGAAGCCTATAGTAGTGGGGCTGAATATGAAGATGAATGTTTATGTCCGATTAGCAATGCATGCGCTAATCATGGGAGAGTGGAAATGGAACACTGGCTGGCTTAGCTGTGATCCAGCTGCAGAGCCAGGACACATGTCCCAACACATGAGCCCTCCTCCCCAAAGGCACCCTGAAAACAAACCACACACAGAGACTGTGTGTGACACTGTGTCTCTACACCAGTCTCATTCATTGTTGTCTGTATCAATCAAGATGGTAATCATAAGGCCATCTTGTTTTAAAGTGCTTAACACAAATTCCCATTGATTTGCATTTTGTCACATAAATCTAATATATTTTCTTGTTGCTTTTTATGTGCTGGATTGCTCAGAAGTAAAAAGAAAATTATACAGATTTTGTATTCCATGACAGTTGTCAGTGGCTCCATCGTTAAGGAGGTGTTTTAACCAGCTTTGCACATCTAGACCAGGCATCTCCAGCCAACCATCCAGGTCTACTATGCCCTGCTTCAGCACACTTGAATCAAATTAATGGCTCGTTATCGGGCCTTTGCCAAATTTTATGGCATGCTGAAGAGGTAACTCAGTCATGTGACTCATCTTTGTTGGAGCAGGGATGCATGTAGCAGCTGCAGAACAGTAGATATCCCTATCTGGAGAAAGAAATGTTTGCCCTTTCTTTTTTTTTAAATAATTCACACCTGCATACCTACATTGTCTCTCTGTTTTAGACAATAGCAAGCCTGTTACAAAGAGGTCAATGCCTGAGTCAAATCCTACGCTGTGGGTAAATGATAGCATCTGCTGCTTAAAACGTTTTTGCAGAAAAATTTAACGTTTGCAGAAGAAAACTAGATTGTTGCATTTTCTGTTCTTAAAGGATTTTCTAGTCCCTGAGGTCATTTTTTTTGCAATATCTTTGTAATAAAAATTTCCATCATTTCATATTCCAGGTATTACTCAAAAACCATGTTACTTATATCATACAATTCAAATTTTTAATTTACCTTTTTTACATTTTAAGAAATAGCATGTTTTATATTACTACCCCTTTCTTCCGTGAGTGGATCAAAAATGACCTGCATTCATCTTTGTTTCTTACCAACTGTGACTGTCAGGAAATTTTTTTTTGTGAACCACAGCAAGAACTTTTGCAAATAATTATCTTTATTTTTTACTTCACAAATGAGCGTGTGTGTGTGTCAATCATGAATAACAATCAGCATATTAGCCTTCTTTGAAGTTAGCCAACACTAGTTATCTAACCAAGCTAGCTAACATTACAGATTATTCTTTATTGTGCATGTGTATTATTTGTGTGTTTGTGTCGGCATGTGTTTCGGTGTGTGTCTGACACCCTGGATGAGAAAACCAAAAGAGAGAATGTATTGAATGACATGCAAAACTGTTATCAATGTGTTCAAAGTTCTTTCTTTTATCATCTCAATAAATAAAATAAAAATTCATAGCTATATAAATAAATTAATAAATGTAAAGTTGGAAAAGAATAGAGTACCTTCTCCAGGGCGGGGAGGATGTTCTGTCCCAAGTTCAGGATTTTAAGTATCTCAGGATCTTGTTCACCAATGCGGGAAAAATATAGCGGGAGATCGACAGGCAGATTGGCGCAGCATCTGCAGTGAAGCGGGCGCTGTACCGGTGTGTTGTGGTGAAGAGAGAGCTGAGCCAAAAAGTGAAGCTCTTGATTTACCAGTCGATCTACGTTCCTACCCTCATCTATGGTCATGAGCTTAGGGTCATGTCCGAAAGAATGAGGTCACAGATACAAGCGGCCAAAATGTATTTTCTCTGTAGGATGTCTGGGATCTCCCTTAGAGATAGGGTGAGAACCTCAGTCATCCTGGAAGCCACTGCTTCTTCAAGTCGAGAGGAGCCAGCTGAGGTGGCTCGGGCAACTGGTTAGAATGCCTCCTGGACGCCTCTTTGGCGAGGTGTTCCGGGCCCCCTCTCACTGGGAGGAGCAGACCTAGGACACGCTGGAGGGACTATGTTTCTCAGCTGGTCTGGGAATGCCTTAGGATTCCTCCGGAGGAGCTGGAACAAGTGACTGGGGAGAGGGAAATCTGAGTCTCCCTTCTTAGGCTGCTACCCCCGCGACCCGGTCCTGGATAAGCGGAAGATGGATGGATGGATGCACACAGATACATGCACACACATATGTGGTACACATTGCACAATAGAATGCAGACAGTAATGTTAGCTAGCTTGTTTAGCTAGTTTCAAGAAACATGCTCGTTGTCACACACGTATCTCCCTGCCCCTCACGCTCACACACATGCACATATAATGGATGTTGACATTGTTCCATCGTTGCTGTTGTTGGCATTTCCTTTTAAAAATGTTCTACAAATTGTCACAAATGTTTTACAAATTGTTCTAAATATGTTTAAGAAATTGAAAAATGAAAATATTTCAAACATGAAATAATTCTTGGGTGAAATAAAACACAAGAAACTATTATGCAAAACATTATTTTGAATCAAAATGAAAAAAAGAAGCCTAAAAACACATTGATTCTAACATGGGTCAAAAAAGATCCACTCATGGAAGACTGTATAGTCAGTCGCTCACGCATCAGAGGGTTAACAATGCAGTTAAAGAAGCAAGGGCAACAAATCTTTCTAATTTGATTGCTAGAAGCAAAGGTAGTTCTAAATTGTTTTTTAATGCTGTCAGGGTCAAATACTCCTTCAGCATTTTCTGTTCATATTTCTTCAAATGAAGATTTCAAACTAATTCTTTATTTCATAGATTGAACTCAGTAAGGTGAGAAAAAATCTTTTTCCACCTACACATGGGCTGACTTTTCTCTCCCTGTTAGTTCACACAGATTCCAGCCAGTGTTCCTTCCTGAGCTAGTTAAGCTTTCTAGTGTCATGAAGGCGTCCTCCTGCTCCTGCTCTGGATCACCACAGTGTCTTGGACCAGTTTTAGTGAGGGCTTCATAAATTGCATTCAACTGAAACTGAAACAGCTCTTCTTAGATTCTCCATTGATATTTTGATGCAGCGTGATTCAGGAAAATGTTCTGTGCTGCTTATGTTAAACCTAACGTCAGCTTTTGACAGTGTTGACCATCTGACCCTGATAGAGAGGCTGAGGGGTTGGGCTGGTATACCAAGTTCTGCTTTAAAATGATTGTCCTCTTACTTGTCTAATAGATCAACCTACATGTATGTACAGATCCCAAACTCTGTCCTGTTCATTTTGTCAAGACAGAGAGGGCTCTTTTTTGGGACTATTGTTTCTGCTCTATCTGCTCTCTTTTGGGCCAATGTAGGCCTGTCGCGATAAACGTAGGGCACATCCGACTACCTGATGCTGGGCCGGATTTTAGCAGGGGCTTACCGGGGCTGCAGCCCGGGGCCCCGGCATTTCGGGGGACCCGAAGGATGTTTTATATTTTTGTGAATGGATAGTGTCAGAATTTAATCAATGACTACGATGATTTTGACAGCACCGATGAAAAATGTTCCAATTTGTTCTGGCAAACGTCCATCTTGAATGCTTGCTTGTTATTGGTCCACTTTTGACGCATCTTACGCATTGCGGAGGAGGAGCGTCAAGGGAATATTATTTTACAATGGCGGACAACAGAAAATATGACAGCGGAGCGCAGAAAAGAAGGAAGAGAAAAGAAAAAGAGCATCGCGCCAAAGAGGCGACAAACAAAATGCCTAAACTAACAGGCTTTTTTAAACCTGTTAGCGGAGATGGAGCAGAAACATCATTATCCCCCGCTTACCAAGAACTTTAAAACCAAAGAAAAAGTTTGAGTTTTGATATATTCCACTTGTACTTATGGACTTGTAAATGCTGGGGATATTTGTATAAATATTGTTTTACTCACTTTGCTTTGTAAAAGTATATTTGAGCATTGCACTTTCTTGCACTCAATCTGTTTTATAGTTTGTGTTGAAGTCCAGGCAACAATAACTATTCAGTGATTTTATTTTGTGATGCAAGCATCATATTCTAGTTTCAACCCCAACATGTGGTTTAGTCTTTCTAGAAAAGAGTTCAGAGTTGTTTGTAGTTTGTGACAACTGGCTTATTAGAGTTGTAAGTTGTCAAAACTTACTGTTCGGTCATTTTCTGCTCATCCTCTAAAACAAAACAAACACAAACAAATATATATATATATATATATATATATATATATATATATATATATATATATATATATTGACTCTAGCCCAGGGGCCCCCATCCTCCTAAATCCGGCCCTGACCTGATGCAATAGTTCACACTACATGATTTTTTGATTATGAAAAATATGAAATCACTACGATATATGATGCATGTTCATATTTCTTCCTACGAAAATTATCTTTATTATCTTTATTTTCTTTCCTACGATAAATTAAAACTATCGACGTCATTTTAATTATCTTATCGTCTCTTCCGGCCTTTTTCTCTTTCTGTTAATGACACTGAATGAAAAAAGGCTAAACTCCGGTGCTCTCCACTGACCCTCCCTTCCTCATTTCATTAGTGTAAAGCCCAGCGCACACTACACGATCTTAGAGCTGTCGGCCCATTTTCAAAACCTGACAGACCACACATTAGCCGACAGAAATCCTAGGTATAACGGTTTGATCGGGTTCGTTCCTGCTGTGTGGTGTCCAACAATGGGCACAAAATAATGGCTACAAGTCCAGTTAACTAATTTTAAAACCAGGTATTAATCAATGCTTTACTACTATTTATTTAAGCACTTTTACTAGACTTCTTTTAGTGGGAATGTATTTATTTATTATATTCTTCTATCTTGTATGGTTGTCTCCAGATGTACGATTTTAATGTTGTGTGGATGTGAATTAATGTGTGAGCAACAGATAACCTTAATTTCCCTATGGGATTAATAAAGTTTAACCTAACCTAACCTAACAATCTACCTGCAATGCATGTGGCCAGTGTCAGTCCTGACGGAATGAAAATCATTATAACCGATTTACGTCACGTTAACGAAGAACAGCTGAAAAGTTGCCGGGTTTATCAACTGCAGTAGCAATTTCGCTCCAACTCCTCTCCTTGTCATTTCTATATTCTTTGCACAAAATGTTGAATAAACATTAATGTTGTTTCCACATATCATCTCCGATGTCCGCTGGACTTCGGGTTGCGCCGTGTCAGCTGTTTGGGATTCCCCGACGTAATTTCCCCTCAGAGGAGAATCCTCGCTTTCTGATTGGCTCCCTGTCACATTCAACAGGCTGGGTTAAAGCGCCCAGTCGAGGAAAACACCTGATTTAGATCGGAGCAGCAATGACGATCTACCGTAACACACCACACAATCTTAGAAAGACCAACGATCTAAGATTGTCATAAGGGGAAAAATAGCAGCAAAAAATCATGTAGTGTGAACTATTGCATCAGGTAGTCGATGTGCCCATCTTCTCTATTTAAATCTAATTATTACTGAAGGGCAACATAATATACAGACTTCATAATCCTTTGGTTGAATGCAGTATTTATTTCCACTTTGGCTTTATGTTTAGTTTTTTTTTTTCAAGTGCGTTTTTTGTTAATGGAGACTGAGAATCCATTTTATTTTTGTTTTTGGTTGTTTTGTTTATTTTGTTTATCAGTTCCAGTGTTAAGTATTCTTTTGAAAATAAAGTGTATCTATCTTTGGCAGGAAATCACATGCATTATTACGTCATTTTCATTAAATCAGTGTAAAAAGGTCTTCAAACAATATTATCGTTTATCGCAATAATTTTTGAGACAATTAATCATTGAGCAAAATTTGCTATCGTGACAGGCCTAGGCCAATGGTTTTATCTTTTTAGCATATTTCCCATCATTTTTATGTTGTACATTTCTTTTCAACTTTTTTACTGAAGTCTAATGAACTGCATATTTGACTAAACTCTCTGGATTCATTGAAAAAATGGATGACTGAAAGTTTTATCCTGCTAAATGAAGAGAAAGCCAGTGTTTTCCAACCATGGTCCTCAAAGCACACTGCCCTGCATGTTTTGTGTTTCCTTGCTTCAGCCCAGGTGATTTCAATTAACAAGTATTTGTTGAGCTGAAATCAGCTGAATGAGGCATATTGAAGCATTGAGAAATCAAAAACATGTAGGGTAGTGTGCCTTGAGGGCCAGGGTTGGGAAACAGTGCTAACTGTAATAAATACCTGCTGTTTGTCCCCCATATAAAATGAAAAACTAAAGAAGACAGATCCTTCTCTTTGGTGGCACCAAGACTTTTGAATTCCCTTCCTCTGACTTTTAAATCAGCAGAGTGTAAGTTTAAGGCCAGCAAAAAACATATCTTTTTTTAGCTGCCTTTGCTTCACTTTGGTTTGTGTATTTATTTTCTTTGTTGAAGTAGTTTCTGATTCTTATCTTGATAAGTGCTATGTTTTACTTATACTTCAGGTCCACGGGTCTGTGGGTGAGCCATGGTGGTTGTGGGTGGAAGACCCCATCAATGATCACATCTACCACTCTGAGTACTTCCTCTTGCAGAAGAAACAGGTTGGTTTTTGTATTTTAACTTAGCTAAATTAAGGATGGAGTGTGTCATTTTTAATGACTTGTATGTTGGTTCTTTACGTAGGTGGTAACCAAAGAGTCTCAGCACATAGTATTCACCATTCCCATCTTTGAGCCGTTACCCTCCCAGTACTACATTAAGGCGGTGTCTGACCGCTGGCTTGGAGCCGAGGCTGTGTGCATCATCAACTTCCAGAACCTCATTCTACCTGAGCGACATCCCCCACACACTGGTACATACAAGCAAACACACACAATGTCCAACCAAATTCAAGAAAGCCACTGGATTTATTATTGCAAGCAGAAAACCTCCCACATGAGAAATACTTTTTCTTGTACTGTAATTTCTGCACTAAGCCTCTACTTTATTGACACACTTTGAACACGGTCAGTTAAAGCAGGGGTCTCCTAGCCTTGTCCGTGTCCTTCAGCTCTTAAATGCATCCTGGCTCCAAAACAGCTGAATCAAATGACTGAATTACCTCTTGAATGAGTCATTTATTTGTTCAGCTGTGTTGGAGAAAGGATTAATCTAAAACTACAGTACAGGACAGGAGATCTCAAGAACCAGGGTTGAAAACCCCTGGCTTAAAGAATGATGCAGCTAATATTTGGACCGCCAACGAGTTTCCAAAGGCTGGACTTCTGCATGATGAAGAGGACGGCATAAGCTCAAGGGCGAATTTGCCTCTAGACGAAAGTGACATTAAGAGTTACAAGAGACAGACTGAGGAACTGAGTGACAAAGTAATCTGAGGTTGTTCAATTCTAACACTGAAGAAGATGATTTTCTTCAGTCTTCTTCCTGTTGACTTCTTTAAGTGGACAGGAAGAAGATAGTTGTCTATATATATATATATATATATATATATATATATATATATATATGTACACAAATGTAAACAAATCGTTGTCTATATTCTGCCAATGTCGAAAAACACAATTTCACAATTTCGGCGTTCCCACTAAATAAGAAATTAAGTTAAAATAACGTGAATAAGTTAGTTCACATGACACATTATTAAAAATTATGGCAGTAAGAAATGTTAACTTGAAACTCTCTTTATGGGGAAAGGTGAATGTAATAAAAATGGTGATAGATTGTTCAATTATGTGTCCATGATGGTGCCTGTTGACATCCCATCACAGGTATACAAACAGTATGAGACTTATGTTAAGGACTTCCTTTGGAACAAGAAGAAACCCAGAATTAGCATTAAGAAAATGTGGTGTGCAAGGGACATAGGGGGCATGGCCCTCCCTAATGTAAGGTTATATAATCTCGCTTTTGAAATGTCTAGGTTGTTCAAATATTTTGAAAAGGGAGAAAGAAATCTGAGTTGGATGAATATTGAACAAGAATTAGTGAACCCTTTCAGACCAATAGATGTTCTTTCCCATGGTAAAACATATAATAGACAATCTCTTCCCACAAATCCAGTATTGACACATTCTAAATTAGTATGGAAGGAGATGCATAAAATATATAGAATGTCTGATTTAAAACAGTTGTATTCTTCATTGTGGTTTAATCCATCCATCTGTATTGGAAGAAAAACTGTTTACTGGGAACAATGGCTTGTGAAGGGAATATGTATTGTAGATGACTTGTATACAGATGGGGTTTTTATTTCTTTTTCAGATATCATGCTGAAATACAGTGGTGGGAAGTAACGAAGTACAAGTACTTCGTTACTGTACTTAAGTACAATTTTCGTGTATCTGTACTTTACTTAAGTAGATTTAATAATGGATACTTTCTACTTTTACTCCACTACATTTAACAGTAAGTATCTGTACTTTCTACTTCACTACATTTCTATATAGCGTTTCATTACTCGTTACATCCAAGACGCATTTCAGTTTTTTGATTTGTTCGTTAGTTTGAAAGTATCCAATGGCGAGAGCAGAATCAGTCCGCCGAACCAATCCAAAGCGGGAAATAACCATTAGGCCCTCCCTCAAGAAGAGCAGCACAGTACGCAGGTCCTGCAGAATCATTAACTCCCAGAATGGAGTCCAAGGATAGTCATCCTCCAGAAGACCTGCCCCACCCATGGCCTTATTTAAAAGATTTCTTTGAAATAACGGGGTCAAAAAACGCTTCCTGGAGATTCCAATGCCGCCTTTGCCTTCCCCGAAAGCATGAAATTCTATCTTTCAAAAATTCACCATCAAATTTGAAAAAACATAATGAGGTAAGTTAAGTTGCTAAACGCTATCGATGTTAAATTAATTTGTGTTAGTGAAGTTTTATGTAATCTTAGCAAGCTTTTTGTTGAACTCGACTGCAGTAAATAAATACGATTACTGTATATTGTTATAAGCTAGCATGAACTTGCAAGTAACAGTGATTACTGCGGTCGTGATCACGTCTCCCGCCATGAATGTTACATATAAGTTGACGCTAAACTCCTTCACGTCCTGGTTATTGAATAAATGTTAGCGCCATTAAAATAATCTCCATGTAACAGTTACAGTCATATTCAATAAATTAGAATATGGGTTCCAATGAGACGCAATTGTCGCAAGTCCGGCGACATTGGCGGACATGCCCGCCCACAGAGTCAGCCGGACCCCCCCTGCCTGGAAGGTGTTTATTGTCAGCCCCTTTCTGTTAAGAGTTCTCTCAAAATAGCTGGCAAAAAAGTTAAGTTCATGTTTTGTTAGGACGAAAGACTAGATGTTTCCAAATCGCTTGATGTTTGTTAGGTCAGTTTAAAGTCCCTTTTTTCAGGGAAACAATTTTCTTTTGAACATGTTTATTTTGAATTAAATAAAACATTTCAAAGGTATAATAATTTCTCTCATTTTGCCTAATTACATGTAACCCTGCAGGTCATCCCTGGAATTCCGATGCATAGAATAAAATATCTAAATCTAAACTGTCACAGGGGGTAAACACAATAAAACATGCTTTATCTGCAGCATTGCTCATTAAAATGGTACATTACTGATTTATTAAAACTAAATACGATAGGTACACTTAATGACATTATATAAGCCGTTAGGTATTATGGTCGGCAAGTACTTTTACTTTTAATACTTAGGTAGTTTTAAAAGCTTGTACTTTCTTACTTTTACTTAAGTAAAATAATAATGTGGTACTTTGACTTTTACTTGAGTAAATTTTTGTCTGTGTATTTGTACTTTTACTTTAGTACATTGTATGAGTACTTTCTCCACCACTGCTGAAATATAACTTTAAAAAAGAAAGTTTCCCTAAATATCTACAAATTAGAGACTGTATTATTAAAGACAATTTCACACATAAGGATAATCCAATACAGGAATTTATGGGCTCAAGTAAAATCAAATATAAGACATCTACACTTTATAAATTGTTTAATAGCATGCAAAAGGATATATGTAAAAGTCTGGGGATTGTCTGGCAGAGGGACCTTGGCTGCATTTTTAGTGATGAAGAATGGTTGAAAGTACTTTCAAATAATGGGAAATATATTAAGGAATCAAGAGGGAAATTTACGCACTATAAGATGGTACATAGATTTTATTTCACCCCATCTAGGCTCCATAGAATGGGCCTGCTCGCCAAAAACCTATGTTGGAAATGCAAAACAGAATCAGGAACTTTTAA
This sequence comes from Xiphophorus couchianus, assembly GCF_001444195.1. Taxonomy (NCBI): domain Eukaryota; kingdom Metazoa; phylum Chordata; class Actinopteri; order Cyprinodontiformes; family Poeciliidae; genus Xiphophorus; species Xiphophorus couchianus. The sequence continues at coordinate 7,528,240 of NC_040238.1, forward strand.
ACATGCAATATGGGAATGTAAATGCATTTCCCCATTCTGGAAAGCAGTATTACAACACATTGGAAAGTGGATAGGTGTGGGGATACCCATAGCACCAAGACATTCTATACATGTGTGTTCTAAAATAATAAAAACTTTAATAAAAAAAAATGTTTACACTTATATGACATATATTCATAATTCAGCCACGGTGCTAGTGCACATCATCTAGAAGCTATCAGAGGAGACGTCAACATCTTATTCAGGCCTTGGCGCGACAAGCCCCTTATACTTGGAAGCGGCTACATATACAGCAGTTTGGGGAAGCTGTAGTCACTGATTTTACAGGAGAGTCATACATTCAACATGTTGGAATGACACACAACTTATCAACTGTGTGATGATGAGAGCTTTGGTGGAGCCAGCTGCACAGTTTCCAAAAAATTAAGCAAACTATTAACCATCATCCTCCTAACGCTTCCTGTTGTCTTCTTCATCATTTTCGCCAGAAGTAACATCCGGCTGTTGATGTATGATGTGAAAAAAGTGTTTTCTTTTGATCAAAAACCAGATTTTTTATATATTTGCATGTTTCCGTAAAGCAAATGTATTTTCTTCTTTATGTGGAACATTTTTGTGTAATTATTTCATGTTACACTTGCATCTTATTTACAAGTTTGGCCTATATATGCGCAATTTTGTTTTCTTTTTAAAGTTATTAGGTGTGGCTCTTATTCAGGTGAACTCAATAGTCTAGAAATTATGGTATTTTTCAAGTCACCAAGTTTTTAATACAGTGCATTGGAGTTTAAGTGCTTTAAGTAAATAGCAATGCAAGTTTTCCATTGATTGTAAAGCTTTGGCGCGACACTATCATTAAATGGTAGTAAACACCTATTTTTTCCATTCTGTTCTGTATTGTGTTTTAGAAAGCCCACCTCATTTGCATTGTTTAATAAATGGTTGAAATGTGACTTAAAATGTGTCACAGTTCATAATAACCTGGATGGTTATATGTGAAGCCTGATGTTTAAAGAACTCATCTAACATTGGGCTCTTCTTGGGGGTGGGAGAAGGCAATAGCAGGGTGATTCTGCAAAATATACATTTTGAGCTGAGAGATTGCTTCCCTGTTTTCACAGGATGTCAACCATCAACGATCAGTGCTGTGATTATATTAAGGAGACATGTTTGTTTTGAAAGGCTTTGTTGGTTGTAATGTGTGATGAATGTGAGCTTTTATATTCTCCACACATCTCTTTAAACCGGGCATTATTGTGGTCAGTGTGTGGTTCCTGTCATAGGTAGACCATGCAGTTTGTTAGGCTCAGAAGACAGCTGTGCATTACTGCACATGATGAGGTCAACTTGCTTCTCCCAGTGAAAAAGGTCTTGAAGAATCTTGATGTATAGCAGCTCATTAAAAAAACAAAAGAAGCTGATAATTTTGCCACATGAAGTTAAAGTTGTCTATTGTTGTCTATTGTCCAATTACATTTCTATTATTTCAGATTAACTTGATTTGATGATTTGGTAAAGCTAATATAGTTTTAGTTTGTGTACAACTGATGAATCACAAAGTAATTGTTAAGTTGTAGCTGTATTGTTGTATTGTGTGCAGGGTTGATCTCAAATCTTCAGTATAAATCCTGTCTTGGTTAGGATATCTCTACACGCTCTGTTCTGTGACACAGTGTCTAGATATATTTGCTGTCATGCATGGCTTTTTGTTGCAATAGTAACCGAGTGAATATGTTGGATTTCATTGTGGTTTTCCTTTTTTTCTGCTCAGAACTTCTGGACCTGCAGCCATTGCCTGTGACAGCTCTGGGGAACCAAGAGTTTGAGAGCTTGTACAAGTTCACTCACTTTAATCCCATCCAGACACAGATCTTCCACACACTGTACCACACTGACACCAACGTCCTGCTGGGGGCGCCAACAGGCTCTGGGAAAACCATTGCAGCCGAGCTTGCCATGTTCCGGGTCTTCAGCAAGTATCCCTCCTCTAAGGTTAGACTGACTGAGGCTCTTTGTGTGTCTTTTTGCATCAGTTCTAATTTAATTTATTGGAGGTCTTCACTGTTACATTGATTCTGGAAACATAACCACTTTAAACTATGTGTTAGAAGTGGTTAGAAGCATTTAACAATATAGGAAGCCGGGTTTTATTTTCTGTAAACTTTGACTTTCTCACATGCTTTTCTGTATTAATCAAAACAGACGTTTCGCATACATAAGGTGTAATTTTTTGATGGCTAAGCTTATCAAGTCATTCCTGACCTTTTTGTCTTAATTGTTGCTATTTAGGTCGTCTATATTGCCCCTTTGAAAGCTTTGGTGAGAGAGAGGATTGAGGACTGGAAGATCAGGATTGAAGAAAAACTGGGGAAACAGTAAGTGACACTCCTCACAGAAAAGCTCCACCTCTCAGGAGTTTGTTGTGATAAGATGGTAAGTCTACCAGTTTTGCAGAGTTGTCATTCTTTTCCCTGTTTCTTGTGTGTGAAGAGTGGTAGAGCTAACTGGTGACGTTACTCCAGATATGAGAGCTATCGCACAAGCTGACCTCATTGTCACCACACCAGAGAAGTGGGATGGAGTGAGCAGAAGTTGGCAGAACCGGAGCTATGTTCAGAAAGTGGCCATTCTCATCATAGATGAGATCCACCTGCTGGGTAGGTGTCACTCTGTGTTATCTGGTTCTGAAAAGCAGCATAAACATCCAGCTGACCTCTCAGAGAGTGTTGGCCTCTAAAGAGCTGTGATGAGGTAGAGAGAAAGAAACTACATTTTCTGACACATTCTCTGCTGCTGACATGCATACGTTATTGAACTGTGTGTCCAGGGGAGGACAGAGGCCCTGTGTTGGAGGTAATTGTGTCCAGGACTAACTTCATCTCCTCTCACACTGCAAAAGGAGTGAGAGTGGTTGGTCTGTCCACGGCTCTGGCCAATGCTCGGGACCTTGCTGACTGGCTGGGAATTCAACAGGTGAATTTTAAAAAAACACATGGTCTGTCTGAACTAGTGTTTAAATTAGTAAATATCAGAATGTTGGAGTGCTTGTGAATGCAGCATAATGTGCTATGTGAGTTATTGATTACAACATCATCCCTGACTTGTGGATTTAAGTGTTGCAAGGGGTATCAAACAGAAGCACCATTTAATGATAGTGTTACGTGATTAAACAGTTCTGGTTTATTACAGTGTAAGTGTCAAAGGTTCAACAACCTGATAAAGAAGGCTGTTTCTGGTTCTGTTCTGGTTCTGTTCTGGGGGCATGGCTGTGGAACCTCTGGAGAGGATGATGCAAAGAAAATTTTGAATTAATAGGATATATATCTAATATGATATTAATGTATCCCTGTAAGACTAAAGTCTGTAACTTTCTACAGTTGGAATGAAATCCTTAAAGTATCAACAGGTTTTCTCTAATTTTCGTCTTTGTTTTTAGTTTGTATCTCAGAAGTATTAGGTTTAAGGCTAAATTAGATTGAAGAACCTAAAGAACACACATGCTGTGTTTCAGGACTGGACCCACTGTATTAATAATAATAATAATAATCTGCAGAAATCTTACTTATTTCTGCAGAGCTCAACAGTTTTGATGTTTGTCAATGTGTTATCCTCGTGTTTCAGAATAGAGTGGTGGGACATATGCTCAGAGTCACAGAAAGGTCCAGTTCTTGTAAACCCAGTGGAATGTGTGCCATCCATAAATCTGGCTGCTTGGCTGCTGCTGGGATGGAAGCTGCCCAGCCCACTCCATCGCTCTAAAACATTTCTAGACATTGGGGATAGAACACACCAGAATACCAGATCCAATTAGTCAGGCACATCACAGGTTAAACAAAAGGCCACCAGTGTCCTGCTGTTTTCATGCCACAGCCAGAGGGAGCTTCAGGTTTCCAGCTGCTCACAATCATTTTCTATTTTTTTTCCTTCTTTTTTCCATTTTCCCTTGTGCTGTCTAACAGGTGGGGTTGTTTAACTTCCGTCCATCTGTGCGTCCTGTCCCACTGGAAGTTCACATTCATGGTTTCCCAGGACAACACTACTGTCCCCGAATGGCCAGCATGAACAAACCCACTTTCCAAGGTAAAGCTGCACATTCACATTCATGTCTTCTTCTGTGTCAGATACTGTGAGATCAGGTTCTACAAGTTTTTAAGCAAAAATATTTGTCTAACATTTAGCATTACAGAGAAAACTGCTGCTGAGATAGAAAGCATCATGTTTTTATGTTAAGTTATGCCTTTGGATGTGGGACTTGAAAATTGCTATTCAATCCTAAGAAGTATTAGCCAATATATTTCTGAACATTTCTTTGTAGCGATACGCAGTCATTCACCTGCCAAGCCAGTGCTGATTTTTGTGTCGTCAAGAAGACAAACCCGCCTGACTGCCCTGGACCTGATCGCCTATCTGGCCACAGAGGACAACCCCAAGCAGTGGCTGCACCAAGATGAGAGAATGGTATGTTGACACCCTGTCCTGTTTCCAAACCGCAGTAATCAGCCTTCATTCAGAGAAAAGATTACAGATCTGTTTAACTACCAGCATCGTATCTGAAGATCTGGGCCTGCCAGCTAGGCTGATTACTTGAAGGATTATAACTCTTTTTTTGTAGCTTTAATTTGGCAAACCTTTGCAATAAAATCCTTTTCAAAGTAGTAAAGCTAATTACATACATCAAAAACACAACATTCTGAATTCAGGCTGTAGTTTATCCTTGCTGAACAGGGATAAACTACAGCCTGAGTGTATTGCTGAGTTTGTGATTAAAATATTAAATATTAAAATATGACAAATATTATACTGCTGCTGCTAATAATCAAAATGGTAGTATAATTTTTGTTGAATATGGACTGATATCTAAATTTTCAGAGTAAGCTTTTTTTGAATGTTGTTTTGTTTTAAAATGCACTTTAACAAATTAAATAATTTTGAGGTAGACCAACAGTTTGAAGCAGTGTGCTTCATGTCTTCGGAATGGCATTTGGGACAGTTGGCAAAGGTGTGTGTCGTTGAAAAAAATACTATTTCCAAGCACTGTTCAGGTAAAATCACTCAATCAGGTTTATTCATATATTGTGCACAATACAGAGAGCTTGTAGGACAATCAGTAATGAAGCAGGTCTGGATGAAAAGCTCTGTCAGGCAGAGACAACACATGAGTTTTATACCAAAGATAAAGAATTAACAACAAGGGGCGAGACAGGCTAGTTCTGATGCAGCTGCAGAAAACAACTTCCAACCTTCTACATGTAACCCAAATAGTTCTTTTGGTGAGAGTTCACAGTCATTCATATAACATGACTAGCAGATGTGACCTTATTGTAATTTTTCCATCACATTTCCCCCCTTTTGATTATAAATAAATATGATAATATTTAATATTAATCAACACAAATTTCCCTCCTCAGTCATAAGACATAACACAACACTATCCTGGAAGATGCAACAAAAGAAACATATAGCAAGATACGAAAAACCTACCGACAGTCCCCTAGTCCAGTGGTCCCCAACCACCGGGCTGCGGACCGGTACCGGTCCGTGGACCAATTGGTACCGGGCCGCGCAAGAAATAATGAACTACTTCCAGATCTTTTATTTTGAAAATCCTAAACCGGATTTTACCAGTTACGCCTTGCGCGTCAAAATTGAGCCAACTTGCAGCAGAATGAGTAACAAAACAACATCGGAGTACTGCGACCCCCCCCCTCCCCCCCTCCCCGAACAACAGCATCGGACTCGATACTTACGACGCGTTCCCCCCTCACAATCAGCTCCTAATAAACATTTAAAATGCAGCTTAATTCATCATCCTGTTTAAAATTGGAAAAAGGAGAGATTAAAGTTTTCACTTCTCCAAGAAGTTGTTGTGAAAGAGATGAATTTGGAAGCTTCCATTCACATACATAATTTAGAGCAGATAAGTCAAATTGCACAGCTGTGTGAGTCCAATTAGAATGTGACGTAACTTTTACACCTACCAGTGTTAAGATAAGATCAATCCCTAATCAGCACATCAGATCTCGCCCTACAAGATTTACTGGGCACATATTACTGGACATGTAAATTTTTTGTCAAGTGTGCTACTGCCAGCAAGCAGCTCTAATTTACCAGAAACAAGAACTCATTCAAATCCTCATTCAAATCACCTCTCAAACCATCTCATGCAATAATTCTTTAAGAACTTAAATTTCTCAATCAATCAGTCTAGTAAACAATGTTCAGTAACACAAAACATACAAACTTATCTTAAACGTCTTTTTTCTTTCGCTTCTCTCCCCCTCCTCTTCCTGGCATCGCTGCAGCGAAATCCTCTCCCATCTCTCTCCTCTGGCTTCCTGTCAGTCCAACTGGTCCTGGCATTGGATCTTAGGGTTGTCCAGATCGTCCCTGAGTCTATGTCCATGTTGTCCACCGATGAAACAATCGCCAAACAGTTCAGTTCTGGAACCACGTAGACCCATTCTTCTTGAATTGGGTGGGATTTCCTCTTTAGACTGCAAACGTCTTTGCAGAATCCAACAAATCAGCTTTGTGGTAGCTCTGCCTCTTACTCCTTTAAGAGGGGCCTTTATTTCCGATAAAGTTCTTTCGGATTCTCTAAAGGTTTAGTTCCCTTAATTTAGAAAACCAAACCACAAGAAAATACCTGCCTTATTCACCGTTAAGGACTTTCACTAGGACTTTAACCTAGAAACCCGTGGTTCCTGGAGGGACTCTAACCCAACCGCTGTTTTTTTTTTGGATAAAAAACAGTCGCTTGTTTCTTATTCTTTTTATTTATTTTTCATTTTCTTCTTTTCTTCTTTTAATTTTGATCTTTATTTGTTTAATCTTGTGATTGTACAGCACTTTGGTCAGTGGTACTGTTTTAAAGTGCTATATAAATAAACTTGCCTTGCCTTGCCTTGCCTTGCCTTCTTTCTGGGACTTTAACCCAGAATAACGCCAATCTCTATTCCTCAGGGTGAAAGGTGTGATATTCTGGGGTTGGAAAGAACCAGCAGAGGGAATGTGGAGGCGAAGTCTTTTTAATGGTGGAACGCAGGAACAGAACAGCCACTTCAGGACAAGTTTTTCTTGTCAACCCAACCTAATAAGTTGGCCTACTAAGAACTATACCTAGAACAGGTATAACTGTATTTCTACCACTAGAGGCAACAAACCACTCTATTATATTCTTCCCCTTTTAGATTTCTACTGCAACTAATATGTAGGAAAAAATGCATAATAACAGCAAATAAATTCCCTATGGCCTTCACTAAGAATTTAACAATTTAGGCTGCACTTAATGCTTTATCACCTCAAAAATCAACTAGCAGTAACTAAATCATACTTTATACATTTTCAAAGATTCGGTCTCTTTGGAGGAACTCTGTGCCTCACAGGGTATCTGCGCTCCGCTGACGGGCTTTGGGTTGTTTTAGGGGTTGATACCGAGGGTTCTTCTGTTGTCTGCCCAAGTGATTCAGCAGGCAACGGTGATGCTGTCAGGGTTCCTCTCGGACTTCCTGGAACAACACAGTCTCTGATCTCTTCGGGTTCCTCCACGAGCACTTGGGAAGACATAACTGGAGTTTTCTCCACATCTTGTTTCCATGGTAACATGTGGTCGACATGTATGGTGCGCGTGATCCTGTTTAACTCCAACAACTGGCGGAATTCTTGTGACACCAGCTGAGGTCCATTGTCTGAAACAAGTTCTTCTGGAAGTCTATATGAAGAGAATAACCTTCTCAAGATTTCAATGGTGTTGTGTGACGTGATGGATGTCATCGGGAATACTTCCAACCATTTTGAATGACTGTCAATGACCACTAAGAAATAGTGTTTGTCCTTTTCAGCGAAGTCAATGTGAATCCGTTGCCACGCTCTTTCAGGCCATTTCCACAGGTGGAGTGGTGCGACCGCTGGCAACTTCTGCACAGCTTGACAGATTTGACAGCTTTGGACCAGTTCTTGTATGTCACCATCACACCCTGGCCACCACAGGTAACTGCGGGCGAGAGCTTTCATATGACATATGCCTGGATGTTCATGATGCAGGTCTTTCAGCACTTTCTGTCGGTAACTTGGTGGAATGATAACACGTTGTCCCAAAGAACACATCCTTGTTCTGCTGACAGTTCCTGTCTGCGAATGAAATAAGGTTTAAGTGTTTCATCCTGCACATAATTTGGCCACCCATTCATGGTGTAGCTCCACACTCTGCTGAGAAGCGGATCTTTCATAGTCGCTTTCTCAATGTCTTTTGCTAATATTGGTAGTTCTTCCACATAAGAGAAGTAGAAGATGCTTCCTTCTTCTGCAGTGTTGTCTGGTGAGTTCCACGGTAAACGTGACAACGCATCCGCATTTGCATGGTCAGCTGATCTTCTGTACTCAATGTCATAGTTATATGCCATTAGAATAAGAACCCAGCGTTGCATCCTCAAAGCAGCAAGTGTTGGCACTGCTGACTTTGGTCCCAGTATAGTCAACAATGGCTTGTGATCTGTTACGAGCGTGAATTTTCTTCCGTACAGATATTTGTATTTCTTGACTCCAAAAATGATGGCAAGAGCCTCTTTCTCTATTTGGGCATACTTCCACTCAGCATCGGTTAGCGTTCTTGGTGCAAATGCCACCGGCCTTTCCTCTCCATTTTCCAAGATATGAGAAATGACTGCACCAACCCCATAAGGTAATGCATCACAGGCTAATTTCAATGGCAGGCGTGTGCTATAATGCACTAACACTTTGTTCTGCAGCAGTAGTCTTTTTGCATCTTCAAATGCTTGTGTACATGCTGTTGTCCAAATCCATGTTTCATTTTTTCTCAACAGGTTGTGGAGAGGCTGAAGGATGGTAGATGGATTGTTTAGAAATCAACTGTAGTAATTCAGAAGACCCAAAAAAGACTTCAGTTCAGTGACATTGGTTGGTTCTGGTGCCTTTGTTATGGCTGCAACCTTTTCCTCCATGGGGTGCAGTCCATCTTTGTCGATCCTGTGTCCCAAATATTCCACACTGCTCTGAAGGAAACGACACTTTGCAAGCTTAACTCTCACACCATGCTTCTCCAGGCGTGTGAGGAGTTCTTCCAACCTCTGTAGATGTTCCTTCTCCGATGACGCAGTGATGAGAATATCATCCAGAAAACAGGTCACATGATCCATCCCGTGGAAAATCTGATCCATCACAGACTGAAAAATAGCAGGAGCACTGGAAACGCCATAGCTGAGGCAACTGTACTTGTACAGACCTTTGTGGGTGTTGATAACCAGATACTTCTCTGACTCTTCATCTAACTCCAGCTGCTGGTAGGCATGAGAAAGGTCCAGTTTACTGAATGATGTTCCTCCCGCCAAAGTAGCAAAAAGGTCTTCAGCATTAGGCAGTGGATAATGTTTCTCTTCAATGCACTGATTTATGCTGACCTTGTCGTCACCACAGATCCTAATGGTTTTGTCCGTTTTGGGCACCGTAACAATGGGAGATGCCCACTCACTTTTCTCGACCCTTGAAATCACCTTCACCTTTTCCAATCTGTCCAACTCTTTTTCTACCGCTTCCTTTAGTGCATAAGGAACTGGGCGAGCTTTACAGAAAACTGGTGCAGTGTTTGGCTTAATGCGAATCCTGGCCTTAAATCCCTTGATGCAGCCTTGGTCATCTGAAAACACTGCCTGATGGCGTAGGATCACTTTCTGTAATCCTGGTTTTGCATCTTTTTGCACTAGTACGTTGTGTACTGTGAAAATCTGTTTCCAGTTTAGCTGTAGTTTCTTTAACCAGTTTTGTCCAATCAGGGATGGCCTGTTTCCCTGAACAATGATCAGTGGTAAAATACTCTTTTGTGTTTCATACTGTACTGGTACAACTATACATCCACGAACAGCGATGCTTTGGCCTGAGTAAGACTTCAACTTTAACCCAACTGGTTTTATAGGGAACTGGGTGAGATGTGACTGGTAATACTTGTCACTTATCACTGATACTGCTGATCCTGTGTCCAGCAACATGGTGGTGTTTTTGTCTCCCAGTAAAACGTCCAGTGTGTAACCTTTTTCACTGGAAGCGACAGAGTACACCGAATAAACTCCAAAAGGTTCGGCTTCATCATTTCTGTTTGATGCCTTGATGTCCATTTCCACATACTGAGTTTGTTGTCTGCTTTTTTTATTCCTGCAAGCTCCTATTTTTGCACAAACATGACATTGTTCATTTCTAAATCTGCAGTCACGTGCCGAATGTTTTCCACCACATCGATAGCATGGTTGCTTTGTTGCTGTATCTTTTTTAGACCCCATCCAGCTCTTAATTTGATGTTTTTCCTCTTTTGAGTGCTGTCCCTTTCATCCTCTCTTAGAAAAAATTGGAACATTTGTCAGGGCATTGACTTGGTGAGGGTCATGGTGTCCAGAAAACTCCATAGTACTCTTTGAAGTAAGTTCCATGTTCACGGCAATCTCACACGCATGTGAAAAGGTAAGATCTTTTTCTGCCAGTAGCTTGCGCTGTGCAGCATCCGAGTGCAGCCCACTGACAAAACGATCTCTCAGCGCCTCATCCAAGTATTGTCCAAAATTACATGTGGCTGACAACTGCCTCAGGGCAACCACGTAGTCTGATACTGGCTCCCCCTCCTTTTGGTTACGTTTTTGGAATCGAAAACGCTCAGCTATCACCACTGGTGTCAGCTTATAGTGTGCTTGTAACGCTGCAGTGAGCGCTGCATACTCCATCGTGCTCGGTACTTTCGGAGACACTAGATTCTTAAGCAGCCCATATGTATCTGCTCCGATCACAGAGAGAAAAGTTCAAACAATCTTCTCATCTGGAACATCCTTAGCCAACATCCATTGTTCCAAACGCTCCAAATATGACTCAAAATCTTCCTTCGATTCATCATATTCAACCACACGACCCACGTGCATAGCCATATTAGCTTCTCGATGCTAAATCTTGTAGCTTCGGAGAAAAAAGAACATACGGTTGTTTCCCTTACTTCCGTACAAAGTCCTTCGACAGGCTCATCTCTGTCACGCTGTGGAAATCTTTTAAAATCCTCGTCGCCAGTTGTGATATTCTGGGGTTGGAAAGAACCAGCAGAAGGAATGTGGAGACGAAGTCTTTTACATGGTGGAACCCAGGAACAGAACAGCCACTTCAGGACAAGTTTTTCTTGCCAACCCAACCTAATAAGTTGGCCTACTAAGAACTATACCTAGAACAGGTATAACTGTATTTCTACCACTAGGGGCAACAAACCACTCTATTACAAAAGGTTTATCGAATTCTTTACTATTTTAGATTTAATTATTTAGAATTTGTAAAATTAATTTATTAGCCTGAGTGAGTATCCCACCTGATAACAGAGGTTTTGAGTTTGTTGATCCCAGCGCTGGAGCCGTGGAGCCGACCAACAGCCCTTTTCTCTTAAATCGTAAACAAGGTTTGAGGCTGGAATTTAGTCCAGGTTGGCCAAACGCTGTTCGTCGACGTCCTTGGATTTCCAGTCGAGGGATCCAGGTCACGGCACCAAATTGTCGTGGGAAAATATGTTATTTCCAAGCACTGTTCAGGTAAAATCACTCAATCAGGTTTATTCATATATTGTGCACAATACAGAGACATTGTAGGACAATCACTAATGAAGCAGGTCTGGATGAAAAGCTCTGTCAGGCAGAGACAACACAATGATTTGCTGTTGACCTGTCCCAAACATTCATGAGTACTTCTATAAGGCACTTTAGACTAGACCTCTTGCGATAAACAATAAAACACATGATAAATGAAAATTATCGACCTCATTTTAATTTATCTGCTTTATCATTTCTTTCTGCCTTTTTCTCTTTCTATTGATGACACTGGATGAAAAAAGGATCAACTCAGGTGCTCTCCGCTGACCCTCCCTTCCTCATTTCCTTAGCTTAAGGGAGGAGTGAACTATTGCATCAGGTAGTCGGATATGCCCATATTCTCTATCTAAATCTAATGATTATTGAAAGGCTATATAGTATACAGACTTCATAATCTGTACTCATTTGGTTGAATGTAGTTTTTGTTTCCACTTTGGTTTTATGTTGTGTTTAGTTTTTATTCAAGTGCATTTTTTATTAATGGAGACTGAGAGTCGATTTTATTTTTGGTTGTTTTATTTTGTTTACCAGTTCCAGTATTAAATGTTCTTTTGAAAATAAAATGTATTTATTTTTGGCAGAATGTGCTTGCATTATTATGTCCTTACCATTACATCAATTTAAAATGGTCTTCAAACAATATTGTTGTTTATCTAAATTTTGAGACTATTAATCGCTCAGCAAAATTTATCTTGACAGGCCTACTTTAGATAACAGCAATGTGTTTACTCAAAGGCGGCTGATATACTGTCTATTTAAACAAACTGCAGTTTTTTATTGTCAAGTCATAAAAGATGAAAAGCAAAATGTCAGTTAGACCAGCTCTGCAGATTTGTTGCTTCAGAGTAATCTGAGTTAGTAATTCCTGTCCCTGTATGACGGTCTCTGTGTGTGTTCTGCTGATTTACTGCACTGCCTGCTGCTTTTTGGTCCTGGCCTGTGCAGCAGCTCTGCTCCCTGCTAGTTAACTGACAGCTTCTAGAGATAGCTGCCTCATTCTCTCTGGGGTCGCTCTCACCTGACAACATGTTATTCTGTCCTGGGAGGCAAAGTTTCAGTCGTTTTTTTTTTGTTGTTGTACGTTTTACCATGAATTCATGTTTGTTGTACTGATCATTTTAAGTATTTTATATGTGCTTTTTGAATATTGCTACACTTTTTAATTAACAGATCTCCAGACTACACCAAACTGAGCACTTATTATAAAATATTTTATTATTTTAGAATTTAGATTTAGGACCCAAACCTGACCCAACATTCGAGTTGGGGTGGGCCAGAATTATGTGGTTGATGGTCGGGTCCAAGTCGAGCTTCGGTGGCATGTTTAATAAGCATAAAATACATCCAGAACAGAGAAAACCAAACAAGAATGTAAGATGTAAAGTTGTTGTAATCTACTTTTTATGGTGTGAATAAAGTAGTACATAGTTTATCCAGTTGTGGAAATAAAGAAAGTAAGCACAGTGCAATTGTTAATCAGACTGTAACAAACCCAGTGCACTGCATGAGCTTGCGTCTCCGCCCTGTGCCTCTCTAACAGTGGAGATAGGATCCTGTTAATCACACATCTCAGAAGATTTGCACTTGACTCACCTTGCTGTTACAACAAGTGACAATAAGGAGCTGGAAAATGGTAAGAAAAGCTAAAAACAAGAGAAGTTATATTGCTTAAATAAATAGAAGTCTAAAAACAAAAGCAGCAAAATTGTAATTAAAACAATACATCGGGATTTACTCAGGGCCCAAGCCTTTAACTAAAGTTGATCAGTCAGGTTGAATCAGGCTCAGATAATGCCTACGGGCCTGGGTTGGGTTGGGTTATTTAGGTCTGATCTAAACTCTACCAACTGCCGATTTAAAAAAAACACACATTCTACTCTTTCCTTTGAAATACAATCAGTTTTTGGGAAGGTTATACAGTATCTCTCCAGTAGATTCCTAATAAATCAGAAAAGACCAGGAACCTCATGCATAAAAGAGTTGGTAAGTTTCAAACCAGTGACATGCAGTGAGGTTCATAGCTGGTGAGGCACTGACTTAGTCAGATTTACAAATATAGACCATCCATAGCTACACTGCCACTCGGAATAATTCCCTTAACTCAATGAACAGTTAACAGACATCGCATTGGTTGTCCAAAAAAGCTGAGTGCATGTGCTCAGTGTCACATCCAAATGCTGTCTTTGAAAGATAGGTGCAGGGGTTCTGTCAGCATTGCTGCAGAGATTGAAGAGGTGGGAGGTCAGTCTGTCAGTGCTCAGACCATGCGCCGCACACTACATCAAATTAGTCTGCATGGATGTCACCCCAGAAGGAAGCTTCTTCTGAAGTCTACACACAAGAAAGCCCACAAACAGTTTACTGAAGACATGTCAACAAAGGACATGGATTTCTGGAACCAGGTCCTGTGGTCTGATGAGACCAAGATTAATTTGTTTGGTTCAGATGGTCTCCAGCATGTGTGGCAGCTGTCAGGAGTACAAAAAGAAGTGTGTGATGCCTACAGTCCCATAGTGGTGGGAATGTCATGGTCTGGGGCTGCATGAGTGCTGTAAATGATGGGGAGTTACATTTCATGAACTCCAATATGTACTATGAAATACTGAAGCAGAGGCTGATCCCCTCCCTCTGGAAACTGTGTCACAGAGCACTGTTCCAGCATGATAATGACCCCAAACACAACTCTAAGACGACCACTGCTTTATTGAAGAGGCTGAGGGTAAAGATGATGGACTGACCAAGCATGTCTCCAGACCTAAACCCAATAGAACATCTTTGAGGCATCCTCAAGGGGAAGGTGGAGGAGCGCCAAGTCTTGAATATCTACCAGCTCTGTGATGTCATCATGGAGGAGTGGAAAAGCATTCCAGTAGCAACCTGTGAAGCTCTGGTAAACTCCATCCCCAGGAGAGTTGATCTGAGACTGTAGCTGGTAAACAGACCACAGGAGAGAAGGTTGCTGGTTATGAATTTATGAAATAGATAAATTTGCCGCTATTTTACTAAATAAGCCCTACTACTTCTGTTTAACGTCTATAATAACTTGTCTGCAGACTGCTTTAAAGATCAGAAAAGCTCGGAGAGGTTAACTTTACGTAAACATTTGATGTTAGCACCTCAGCGAGATCTAGAATTGTAAGACAGAGATATCTAGGAAAAGAAAAATCAGTAGCAGCTGGTAGGGCCCCTTCAGGGGCCCCTCCAGACATCCAGGGGCCCTCCAAACACCCAGGACCATCCAGACATTCAGGGCAGGCTAGCTGGGAGCTCGGGGAGGCTAATCTGTGGCCGCTGGGGAGTCTAGGCTCTGGTGGCTTTGGGTGAGCCCAGAGAGGAGCACTGGAAGACTCACTGGGAGGAGCACTGAGAGACTCACTGGGAAGAGCACTGAGAGACTCACTGGGAGGAGTACTTTGAGACTCACTGGGAGGAGCACTGGGAGACTCACTGGGCGGAGTACTTTGAGACTCACTGGGAGGAGCACTGGGGGGCTTGGGCGGATCAGATTGCCCGCTAACTGGGGCTGGAATCGATGAGACCGACAACTCTGGCTTAGATGGAAGCGACTTTCCAGCCATTATGGCCAGAGCTGCTTCTCGTTCCCACCTCGCCTTCTCCAACAGCTCTATCAAGCCCAACGAAAGGAGGTGCGGAGTCCAGTCTTCTAAGGTTAAGACCATTCTAATGGCAATGCTGAGATGTCTGTAGGCGCAGTAGGGTTTGGCCATGGTTTCAACATAGTCCTTTATAATAGACTTTAAGTCATTAAAGTCCCATTCAAAAATCAGGTCAGCCGGGTTCATGTTATTAATTTTGTTCTCTGAGTGTGAATCCTCACCGTAGTCCTTTTGTCGGGGCTTTCTGTCATGATACTGGTTTGTTAAGGTAAGGATGGATGAGGAGGACACAAGTTGTGGTGTGAAAAAGGATAATTTAATCAATGCTCTCACAGATTAACAAAAATCCAGGCAGCACAGGTGAACTAAGAGGCAAGAAACTCAAACTGGTAGCACTGCAACGAAGGAACAACGACAAAAGACAGCAATGACAATGACAAAGACCCGACAGGGAACAAGAGACACAGGTGGGTATAAATACACAAGGAAGGTAATTAGGGGAAACAAGGGGCAGACGGGATGACACAGGAACTAAATAAACACACAGAAAACCAAATACTCACGTAACCTTTCAGCTCCGGTGTTGGTCTTCCTTTGGTATTATTTCCTGCTTCGATTGATAATCCACTCTAGAAAACTGTTTAAGTGTAGAAATGTAGTCATCCATGTTAATGTCAGAAGAGAGGAAAAAACAATAAATATATTGCTGCACTTGACTTATTTACTGTATGGCTGGCTCGCTGTCTCTTACCCTGCAGACATGGAGTCACAAGACCAATGTCTGGGATCCTGAGCGCCCCCTGCCATGCAGAAAACTGCCTGCCTCACCTCAAAACTCTGCCATTTCTGATCGCTCCTCAGCACACGAAACACGTTACACACACAGTTGGTGACAAAAAACACTGTACATTATATACATAAGTTAAATTATGGAAAATCAGTTCATATTTTAAATGTTTTTAACCATTTTATTGGTGATGTGCAGAGAGGAGGAACATGCTCCCATTGAACGGTAGCCAGCGCAGTTAGTGAGAGGTTGCACAATCCAAGGTGAGGCTCAGCTCGCTGCTGCCTCGCCAGCTGTGCTTCCGAGCATTTGAATGGGAAATTGTGAAAATTCAGGGATTTTGAAGAAAAAATCATCAAAATTGGTTAAACTAAATTAAAAATAAATACTTTATAGTATAAACCACAGGGTTAAAACAGCAATATAAAATATCTTCTCATTATATATATTATTTTTCCTCCCCTGACTGCACTTCACTGTTTCAAACTAATACTTGGCAAAGGCACAACTTTAACAAAAATAATCAGATCTATAAAACAATGTCCACTCATGTAGTCGTGCACCTTTCCTTTATACATCGCAATTTAGATGAAATGGAGTGCAGCTGGAGATACCGCGAGATGCCTATCGCCACCTGTAAATATAATTAGTATATATGCACCAATAACAATAGTGGCTGCTGCTTTCCAACACTATCGTTAATACTAATGCATTTTATTTAAAAGGTACCACTCGGAGCTCACAAGGTTACCTCACAAACAAATTAAAGCAAAAAGTTTTAAAAGCAAATTATTTTAAGGGGTAATATTGTGTATATTCCAGGCACATAGTGCCCTTTTATAGCACAGTCAAGTGATGTTACCTTAAGTTATTATAGAAATTGAATGTAAATTTGACTTTGTAATGTAATGCCTTGAAACTGGGCCTCTGTCTCTTGTTGTTGCGCAACACCCCCCCCCTCCTTTCTGTCTCTACTCTCTCACTCTCGTACTTCCTCTTCTGAGAGGGGAGATGTGCTACCAGCTCTCCGTCTAACGGGTCCGTTGAGTTTCCTAAATCTGCTGGGATTTACCCTGTCCAGAACTGAAGTAAACTCTGTTTAAGCTGGTTTCGAGAAACGATTCGCCTGGTTATCTGACGGCCTACATCCAGGTGTCCCACCCTTCTTCCCCCTGTGAATTAGCCAGACTGAGCAGCCTACAGCCAACTAGTTTCACAGAGCACACCTGTTAACGGTCGCTCGTTCTCTATTTTACAACTTGCATTTGTTATTGAACCAGGTAGGTTTTAGTGACTCGGGCGAGTCCCAAGGATGAGGTTTTAAATATGGGCTACCAGCAACCTAAAAACATTTTCCACCTCTTCCTCTCCAGAATCAAACATCACAGCTATTTTACAACCATCAAAGAACTTTAAGGTGACTCATTAACTGAATGTCCACAACATCTTTTAGATTTTCTTTATGCTAAATATTTTATTAGTAAGGCATTTTTGCAAGGGTCAGTACAGCTTAATTCAGTAGCAGAAATAATCAAATAAGTAAAATCAATCATCTAGTCTATCTTTCCCTACTGCTGATACTGAGAACTAAAAAAGGGAACCTTTGAGAGAGACGGACGGAGTTTGGCGTTTCGAACCCCAGACCTGGCACGATGATGAAGAAGGTGTTGCAACAGGAGGAAGATGTTGATCGATGAAGGCCAGGATCTCCGCAGGTCTGATGAGCCTCCTCTCCGCATGGATGCTGAGGTCACACAGGACTTGGTGCTGGCAGGAAAAAAGGCACCAGTTCTTCTTCCTTGTCTTTGTCTTCATCTTTGTCTTTGGGGTCAGAACCCAGCCGATGAGAGAAGTGCGATTCGAAGCCACAGATTGTGGGCCAGACGGGTTGGTCTCCATGTGCAGGACAGTCTCCGGCTCCGTGGCCCCGGCTCTTCTTCAGCTGCAGAGTTTTTTGTCCATCTCGATCTTGGCTCGAAGCTGCCCGGAGGATCCAACGAAAGGTTCCTCTTTTGCACCCACCTTTTATAGGGTTTATCCACCCCCCTGGTGCGCCTGCTGTCTGCTTAGACAGATGATCTCATATCCATCACTGTCTTACAGACATTTCCTGATGTCTGTGCCAATGTCTCAGGGTTGCTCAACCTCCTGTGTCCCTTGCCTGCACAACCTTTCACCTACTCTCTACCTCCAACATATCAGTGATGTTTAATTGCAGTTACACCTTTTTACACCATTTCAAGTTTAATGTCAAAATCACATTTATATCACATTTATTTTCTTTAGCTTCTCTGATTTAGCATTCATTTATAATTTTATAACCATAACTTATATCACATTTATTTTCTTCAGCTTCTCTGATCTATCATTCATTTATGATTTTATAACCATAACTTATTAATTATTCTTATTATAATCTTAATGTGAGTTATTACAGATGTTTTTCTGAAAAGAAACCAAGAATAATACATGATTCTAATTATTTACTACTAAAGTTACAGTTACTTGTTTTTCTTGTAGTTCCCACAAATATAAGTGTATTATTACAAGTAAACCAATATTCATATAAGTATTTTACTTTGAATCTTATCCAATTACTAATAATGTTTAGATTTAATTTTTTAAAACTTTCATGCTTTAAAATAGTCTCAGCTATTTTTATAAATCTGCAGGCTGGAAACTTCCTCTTTTTCCAGGAAACCTGCTTTTCCTGTTTAATGACTCTCTCTGACTGACTATGATTTCTTATGATTAGATAGAAAAAAGTAGAATTAAAGCAAAGTTTGCATGAGACAAAAACAACACACACAACCAGATTTATTTTATTGACACTTAAGTCTACTGTTGGGCCTTGATATCACTTGAGTGATTCATTTTAAAGATAACTTTATTATTACTGTTAAACTAAAATCTCTAGCATGGGGAAGTGGGATGAGCTCGGATTTTCTTGACACCCCCTCCACGAGGTCAGACCTTTCACATGCTGGGAGTCCATCACCCTCCTGCAGTTCGCCGTCCTCATCCCCTAGAAAGAGAAGAAGTTCGTCTGGGATGTGAAGATGCAGATTCTTCATCCTCAGTTTTCACAGAGGGCTCAGTGTAGTCATCAAAACTCCACTTCTCTTGACACCCCCTCTTTGGAGTTTTGATTTCCCCCATGAGGTGATGAATGTCGAAGAAAACTTGGATCGCTCTGATTCTTCTACAGGAACCTTCGCTGGATGAACTGTCGGTTCTTCAGGATGTGGAATGGTTCTTTAGGGAAGATGGGCTGAGACAGAAGGCCTCAAAAAAAAAAAAAATCAAATTCTGGCTGTTCAGCAGAGCAAAGCAAAAAGCATAAGCATCATGACGCTTTATCCGTAATCATGATCCTTTTCCATTTTAATCCATCAGGTTGTGACAGGAGTTCTTCTTTAGCATAATCCAATTTCTTCACGGCCCTCCCAGTCCAAAGCCTTGAAGTTGTTCTTTGAACGGCAACCTTCCTGTAATAGTGGCCAGTCTAATATAGGATGGCATGGTGCTTGATTCTCTGGCCATCTTCTTGTAATGTTCTGGTTCGCTGTAGCTAAGAACTGGCTTGAGCACTGCTTCCTCATGGACCCCTTTCTTCATCAGTAGTACTGTGTTGAAGTTCAGTACTTACTTTACAAAATCTCGGGCGTTGAATCTCAGCTTGATCACCGTAGATGCAGGCCGATCTTGAGCTTTAATCCAAACTCTCTGCCCTGTTTTCAGTGACACTTCAAGCTGCAACTTCCCTTTTCCTTCTCTAAGCAAAAAGGAGAAGTGTCTTCGCCTCCCTGCTTTCTGTGACGTGAACGGAGTTCCTCTGCAGGGGAAGACCTGCTCTTCTAGCAGTTGTCACTGTGTCCATCAGCACCAAGAGGTACTTCTCACCTCTCTTTCCTGTTGTCCCCATTGGCTCTGCTACGTCCATGCAGACTGAACCCCATGGGACTGTGCTCTTGATGAACAAACCTTCCATCCGCTGCCCTGGGTGCCCTGCGTATCGACCACATACCTCAAAGTCACACAGCTGCATCGGATGGGCTGAAGGGACATCCAGCAGTCCTGCTTGCTCAGTTCTTCACGGGGGTGTAGCACGCCTGCATATTCGAGGGCCTTATGCACGCACCGTACTACCTGCTCCCCGTGCTACTCTAGGACCACCTGTCCTTAGGTGTTCTGTCCCACTTCTCGGTACCGACAAAGACGATCTTCCTTTGTTGGACATAACAGTCCACTTCATCATTCCCACGCCAATGAGCTCCCTCATGCGTGTGTGCTCTTTGATGCTCAACTTCTATCTCCAACTGCATTTTTAGCTCAGCAATCTTTTTCCACAAATCTTTGTGTGCCACGGGCTTGCCCTTTGCAGTCTCGAAACCATTTTCTTCCCAAATGGCCAAGTCCTCTCTAAGGGCCTGAGCACAGTAGTAACTGTCAGTTACTAACCTGGCACTCTTGATTTTCCTTTTCACCAGCTCCAGCAATCCTTCCAGTACTGCCGTTACTTCTCCGGCTTGAGCACTACCGGGAGCTTTTCCTTTCTGACGGCATTTCTCTCTGCCATCCTGCTTCAGAATAAATCCCCAGTATGCCGACTGGTCGGACCCCTTTCTGGATCCATCGGTGTAGATTGTCCATTCCGGTTGTTCTGGCTTCTCAGATGTCTCTTGCGGTCGTTTCTTACTGGTGGGTTGTGCTGGCCCAATTTCAAGCTCCGGGTCCAGCAGGATGTCTTTAACCATGTCTGCGTCTGTGTGATGATGTCAGCTGCTGGTGTTTGTTCCTCTGTTGCCGGATGTCTTCTCGATGGCTGCAGTGGAGGACGCGGTGTGCTTGCTCATCCATCGTCGGCTGATGACACCTTTCTCCGTCTCCTCTGCATGGTTGCTGGCTGGTCTGGTCAGCATTACATCACGAACCACTCCAGCAAGAGTGAGCCAGCTTTCCTTTGTCAGGGGTTGATGTTTCAGTTCCTCATTCTTGGAACCAACTTCCCCACTTGCTTCAGGTCTGAGTCACAGTAGCTGTGTAGAAGCTGATGCAGTTCTGTTGAGGTCTCCTCCTTTTCCAAACGATCTGGACGACCGGCTTCCTCCGGTTTCTTCCCCAGATTTTCCTCCTCGAAGTGATCATCCATCACTCCGTCTCTCTGTCGGTTCGAGTTGTCTATCCCCCAAAGCCTCTCTTTAGCCTTCGAGCAGGGATGGGTCTAGACTATGTTGGCTACTAGCTTTACTGTCTGGATCCGGTCATTTATCCTCAGTAGAAGCCTTCCCTCACCTGTATGCTATACAGTTACTGCAAGGGTTGTGACTGACGGCCTTATCAGTCACCATTAACTCTATTCCTTAAGAGTTAACAAGCCAAGTGAGCTATTCAGATCCTCACATCTGTTTTTACTAACTTGGCCATAGGGCCCTCCTACTCCGTTGGACTGGGCCCCACGTTGGGCGCCACTTGTTGTTGCGCAACACCCCCCCCCTCCTTTCTGTCTCTACTCTCTCACTCTCGTACTTCCTCTTCTGAGAGGGGAGATGTGCTACCAGCTCTCCGTCTAACGGGTCCGTTGAGTTTCCTAAATCTGCTGGGATTTACCCTGTCCAGAACTGAAGTAAACTCTGTTTAAGCTGGTTTCGAGAAACGATTCGCCTGGTTATCTGACGGCCTACATCCAGGTGTCCCACCCTTCTTCCCCCTGTGAATTAGCCAGACTGAGCAGCCTACAGCCAACTAGTTTCACAGAGCACACCTGTTAACGGTCGCTCGTTCTCTATTTTACAACTTGCATTTGTTATTGAACCAGGTAGGTTTTAGTGACTCGGGCGAGTCCCAAGGATGAGGTTTTAAATATGGGCTACCAGCAACCTAAAAACATTTTCCACCTCTTCCTCTCCAGAATCAAACATCACAGCTATTTTACAACCATCAAAGAACTTTAAGGTGACTCATTAACTGAATGTCCACAACATCTTTTAGATTTTCTTTATGCTAAATATTTTATTAGTAAGGCATTTTTGCAAGGGTCAGTACAGCTTAATTCAGTAGCAGAAATAATCAAATAAGTAAAATCAATCATCTAGTCTATCTTTCCCTACTGCTGATACTGAGAACTAAAAAAGGGAACCTTTGAGAGAGACGGACGGAGTTTGGCGTTTCGAACCCCAGACCTGGCACGATGATGAAGAAGGTGTTGCAACAGGAGGAAGATGTTGATCGATGAAGGCCAGGATCTCCGCAGGTCTGATGAGCCTCCTCTCCGCATGGATGCTGAGGTCACACAGGACTTGGTGCTGGCAGGAAAAAAGGCACCAGTTCTTCTTCCTTGTCTTTGTCTTCATCTTTGTCTTTGGGGTCAGAACCCAGCCGATGAGAGAAGTGCGATTCGAAGCCACAGATTGTGGGCCAGACGGGTTGGTCTCCATGTGCAGGACAGTCTCCGGCTCCGTGGCCCCGGCTCTTCTTCAGCTGCAGAGTTTTTTGTCCATCTCGATCTTGGCTCGAAGCTGCCCGGAGGATCCAACGAAAGGTTCCTCTTTTGCACCCACCTTTTATAGGGTTTATCCACCCCCCTGGTGCGCCTGCTGTCTGCTTAGACAGATGATCTCATATCCATCACTGTCTTACAGACATTTCCTGATGTCTGTGCCAATGTCTCAGGGTTGCTCAACCTCCTGTGTCCCTTGCCTGCACAACCTTTCACCTACTCTCTACCTCCAACATATCAGTGATGTTTAATTGCAGTTACACCTTTTTACACCATTTCAAGTTTAATGTCAAAATCACATTTATATCACATTTATTTTCTTTAGCTTCTCTGATTTAGCATTCATTTATAATTTTATAACCATAACTTATATCACATTTATTTTCTTCAGCTTCTCTGATCTATCATTCATTTATGATTTTATAACCATAACTTATTAATTATTCTTATTATAATCTTAATGTGAGTTATTACAGATGTTTTTCTGAAAAGAAACCAAGAATAATACATGATTCTAATTATTTACTACTAAAGTTACAGTTACTTGTTTTTCTTGTAGTTCCCACAAATATAAGTGTATTATTACAAGTAAACCAATATTCATATAAGTATTTTACTTTGAATCTTATCCAATTACTAATAATGTTTAGATTTAATTTTTTAAAACTTTCATGCTTTAAAATAGTCTCAGCTATTTTTATAAATCTGCAGGCTGGAAACTTCCTCTTTTTCCAGGAAACCTGCTTTTCCTGTTTAATGACTCTCTCTGACTGACTATGATTTCTTATGATTAGATAGAAAAAAGTAGAATTAAAGCAAAGTTTGCATGAGACAAAAACAACACACACAACCAGATTTATTTTATTGACACTTAAGTCTACTGTTGGGCCTTGATATCACTTGAGTGATTCATTTTAAAGATAACTTTATTATTACTGTTAAACTAAAATCTCTAGCATGGGGAAGTGGGATGAGCTCGGATTTTCTTGACACTCTTTAAGAAGCTCCTGATCTTTTCGACACTACAACTTCAGCACCTTATCACAACAACGTTTCTACATTAAGCCTTTCACGGTGTTCTTAGGCGCATTGGACTGAGAAGTAGTTCCTAAGATGATCCAGATGCTCGTTTTCACCAGCTGTTTGCTTTGCTGAGGGATGACAGGGACATTCCCAAACTGTCAGCCAAATCCTGCTAAAATGATCCGCTTATGATAAATCCCAGGGTAGTGAGACCTTGAACCATCACTGGTAACTACATCTTCTTAACGTCTGACTACAGATTCCAGGAAAGTGTTCATATGGTTAGTGTTAGCATTATTTGCACAAATGTATTGCTGCAAGCTGTTTATTTCCACAAATTATGTTATCGGAGGGATAATATATCAAATTATTCTGTATAAAAAGTTATACAGAATAACTTCTTTTTCACACATGCACTATCATGAAACTAGGGACCAGTCTTAACCCTCGTAAAGTATTCGTCCTCTTTGGTCTGGTGTGTTTCTGACATATTTTTTGCTCTGATCCGTCTGCAGATAGAGGACGTCATTGCCACAGTGAGAGATTCCAACTTGAAGCTGACCTTAGCCTTTGGGATTGGCATGCACCATGCAGGTCTTCATGAACGGGACAGAAAGACTGTGGAGGAGCTGTTTGTCAACTGCAAGATCCAGGTATGAGCTGCAGCAGCATAGTCACTTGTTTATATTTCATTGTTTACAAGTAATCCAACACCTGGTAAAAAGTATGGAATCATCATTCCTACTAATTTTACTTCATGGTTGAAATAAATTTAACTAGGTTTGATGTGTTGTTCATTCAGACATGGCATTCATGTCTGAATGACATTTGGGACAAGTCATTTCTTCCAAATATTTGCTGTCCACTAGTGATTTCCTTTAGTCCTCTGTAACCTTGTTTAAAGGAATGTATGGGAACTGTAGTACTGAATGCTGATATTTCTGAGCACCTGTTCTGTTTTGTCTTGTGGATTGTGTCTTGTAGTTGTTATATGAAAGATTTTCCACAGAGACTTGCTGATGATTGTTATCTTCTAGATTATCATATTTTTGTTACATTTTCATTCCTGTAAAAAACATTAACAGGTTCTGATCGCCACCAGTACTTTGGCATGGGGAGTAAACTTTCCTGCTCACCTGGTGGTTGTCAAGGGAACAGAATACTACGATGGAAAATCCAGGCGCTATGTGGACTATCCCATTACAGGTACACAGGCTTGGATATTTTCACTTCTGCATCTGATAAAGTCAGTGTAGTACAGATATGTACCAAATATACTAAACTGCCACTTTGAGGTACACCTGATTAATTGATTGTCAATGCAACTAGCAAAGCAGTCAATCACATGACATGAACTTAATCCCTTTAGCCATAACTAGGTGGTGCGGAAGACCTAATGAGGTTCAAAGCAAACATCAGAATGGAGAGATTTGGGATCTAAGTGACTTTGAACGTGGACTGGTTGTTTTTGGCAGTCAGGCAAGTCTGAGGATTTCAGACTCTGCTGATTTCCACATAACCATTTCTCAGCTTTACAGTGAGTGTTAAAAAAAAGAAAAAGTATTCAGTGACTGGCAGCAGTATAGACAAAGTGTATGTTGATATCAATGGTCATGTGGACAGGACTGGTTCGAGGTGAAGGGTTGCTCAAGAAAGAGTGTCATCCATCTATCTATCTATCCATTGTCTTCTGTTTATCCGAGATAGGATCACAGGGGCAACAGTTTCAACAAATGTCTATGCCTCTCCTTGTATAAAGTACACAGAACATTTCCAGTTATAATCCCATCTTCTGGTGAAATATTTCAGTGAGCTCTGGGGAATCCCTGGGGTCTACCTCCAGTGATACAGGCCCTTAAAACTAGCAGTGGCATCCAGGAAACATCCTGATCAGATGCCCAACCACTTCAACTTATCCCTTTTAATGAGAAAAAGAAGCGGTTCAGTTTTGAGCTTCTTAACCTGTCATAAAGACTGAGTCTAGCCAGTCTCCAGAAGAAGCTTGTTTTCAGGAGCTGGATTCTCGTTCTGTCAGTCCTGATCCCTGTCTCAAGACTGTGGGTGAGGTTCAGAAAGTAAACAGAGAGCTTTGCTTTTTGGTTCCCCTCTTTCTTCACTACAGTAAACCACAGCAGAACTCAATTTACTGCAAAGCAGTGGCTCCAATAACCACTTACCACCACCATCATACCAGTACAACCAAGGTATGATGAATACCATTTCTGAATGGACGATACACCAAGCTTTCAACTAGATTGGCAACAGCAACAGAAAACCCACACCAGGTGCCACACTTGTCACACAAGAACATAAAAATTAGGTCACAAGTCTGTCAAAATGAGACTACTACTGACTATGTCCATCCCTGTATGACCCCAGTATAACTATCCCCTCATGGCTGCTTTAATATATCATATAACATAGATCAATACTCTCACTTTGTTTCTTGTACATGACTTCACTGTATTCCATGGTCTCCACAGTCATTAGACTCTAATCCAACAGAGCATTGATGGGATCTGGAACACAAGATTTACATCATGGATGTTCAGCCAAAACATGTTAATATGGATTCAAATCTCCAGGGGTGTTTTCAACAGCTTGTTGAGTCTTTGCTGCTGAGTGTTAAGGCAGTTCTAAACAAAAACGTGACTGGGGGTGTATTTACACCAAACTATCTTTTAAACTCAATATCTTCTTACTTTGCTTTGTTTTCTGATACTAACCAGCGTAGTGAACTTGTCTTAGATGAAAAAAAGTTCAAATAATGAGAAAAAAATAACAACAGTTACACTTGATTAAAATTACTGTACAGATTGGCCTATTTAAAAGCAGTTGCAAAATGGGTTGAAAAAACAGTCTGTTGTAATATTGTATTGTTCATGTAGATGTCCTGCAGATGATGGGACGAGCTGGTCGTCCACAGTTTGATGACCAGGGCAAAGCAGTTATTCTGGTCCATGACATCAAGAAGGATTTCTACAAGAAGTTTCTCTATGAACCGTTCCCTGTTGAGTCCAGGTAACAGACACTTGTTTGCTGAATTTCCTCTTTTACACAGCAAATGCCTGCGTCTCTCCGTGTATAAAGTACACAGAACATGTCCAGTTAAAGTTCCAGTTTAGTAAACTCCTCTGGTTTCTCTACTTGGTAATTGGACAGAAAAGGCTTTTGCTTGGCATAACTCCTAAGAAATGTTTGGGTATGTAATTACATTTTAAAGATTGAACTTTAGAAAATAAAAATTACAGATTTCAGTGGAAGGTAATATTTCACTTATCCACAAGTGACTGGTGCTGTAGGTATTGGTTGGGTACAATACAGTGACATTTTTTGGTTTTTTGTGTAGCATCAAAGGATGTTAGCTCAGCCACTCATCAATATCTCTGTCTGGTTCTTGTGTCCTCAGCCTCCTCAGTGTGCTGTCGGACCATCTGAATGCTGAAATTGCAGCCGGAACCATCTCGTCCAAGCAGGATGCAATGGATTACATCACATGGACATACTTCTTCAGACGGCTGGTGATGAATCCCAGGTTTGTTGTAGAGGAACACACTGCTCACGTTAAGAACAACAATGGAAGAGGGTTAAAATCAAAACAAAAGCAAACATATCCCTGAATTACACCTAAAAACAGACCCAGTTAGAGGTGTGCCATCATTTTGCAGTTCAACATCTGCTCTTTAGACCTTCTATTTCAGAACATTCCAGCCTGTTGGTATTTCACGGCTGTCAGACCACGTTAAAGGTTGGCTGATGGATTTTACTGGTCAGGAATCCAAAGCACTGGTTATCTTGGAATTCTCGTGGCTCATTATTCATTGTGTGTATATTCTAGGAAAACAATGTCAGTAATTGTTAATTTTCCCTGTTGTTTCAGGTAGCATTTCTGTTAATTGTCAGGTAAAACCAACATCCAGATTATGAGTTTCTGCAAGAGTTTTCAGATTCATCTTTTTTCTGTTGACTTCTCTGGGAGAAATCCTCTAAAATGTGCTGGACTTGTATCTTATTTGTTCCTGTGGTATTCAAGGCTTTGTTGTTGATGAGAATATCAACCCAATATATAGACCCATTCAATAAATTGCAATTTTATTGAAAAGTCCATTTAGTTCTGTAAGTTTATCACAAAATGAAACACATTACATACATTAATTACACACAGGTGGTTGTTTGAAAGACCTTTTCTGTTAATTATGGTTTTCTCCTTACAGTTAATGAAAACATGACATTTAAAATGAGAAAAAATACATATATAAACTTCTTTGGAATGCATATTCAAATTTATTGATCTTGACTGTATAACCTTTAGTTAAGTAAATGAATCAGTATGCTGGTTTATCTACATTTTTAAGAAAAAGGAGCTAAGGACATCAGTGTCTGTATCTGTTGTTGCATTGGTCTCCTTATCAAGAGAGACTTGAGGGTGTCATGGCGAACAGTGTGGCAGCATAGAAAAGAGGTCCTGCTTCACTAGATATAAAACCCCCCCAATCCAAGGTTTAGCGCGTTAAAAGTTACTCTCTCTCAAGAAGAATGAGTGGGGATAAAAACAAGAAGGGACGAGTCCAGTCTCGGAACTCGGAAATGCGACACAAAAGCAAAGCCTGCGGAACACACACGGTCGAGGAAGGAGATAAGATGGTGGATGAGGCCTTGCCTGCTACAATTAGCTCACTAAGAAAGGTGGTGAGTGAAGTAATGGCGGAGGGCATGCGGGACCTCAAATCAGAAATGAAGAAGGAGTTAGCGTAAGTGAGAATGAGCTTAAAGGAGGAAATTAAAGTCCTATTGAACGAGCTGACAAACGAAATAAATCAATGGGTTAGCGCCACTATCAACAAGACCGAGGAGATGGGTAAGCGTCTTGGAGAAATGGAGAAGAGCATGGCAGAGAAAGAGAGTTGGGACATTGGAGTGATACTATCGTCCAGCTGCTAAATGACCAGAAATTACTTCAGGAGAAGATCACGGATTTGGAAGGACGCTCACGCCGGAATAATTTGCGGGTATATGGCATCCCTGAAAATGCAGAAGGTACCTCAATGCAGAGGTACGTGGAAAACATGCTTCGAACTGAACTCGGGGACAGTTTGGATCTAGGCAGTGAGAAGAATCTGGGGATAGAGAGAGCCCACAGAGCGCTGGGTGCGCAGCCTCCAGTGGGTGCTCCACCTCAGTCCACGGTGGTACGCTTCCTGAAATTTAACGTTAAAGAACAAATTCTTCACGCAGCATGGAAGAAGCCTATATATATAAAAGAAAAACGCATATTCTTCGACCACGATTATGCTGAAAACATACAACTGAAGAGGAGAGAGTATGCTCTGGTTAAGAAAGCACTCAAAGAAAACGCTATCCAGTTCCAAACCCCGATGGCCAAAATGCGTGTGCACTTTGACTCCGGCATGGTCATCTGCAGCAGCGTGGAGGAGGCTGCGCTGGACCTAAGAAGATGTGGATTCACGGTGGGACCGGTGTCTGCAAACAGGTCCAAAGTCATCACAGCGGAGGCGATCAACAATCTTCTGTCAATGGATATAGTGGGACCACGACGCGTTGGGAGCGCGCCTGGCCTGAGAGAGAGCGCACGTGAAAAGCTGAAGGTGTTTCAGCGGCCAGGCGGAAAGGACGTTGCTATGGTTGAATAATCCTCCTTATCCCCACTGAAGAAACAATTGATCATCTTGCAGCGAGAGAAGCAGACCATCTGATTAGTACCAGTGTGTCACGGGGTGGCTGTCTCTGCGCAGGAGTATGGTGAGGACTGTGACCCCCCCTTCATAATTGGAGTAATGAAGAACCGATGCAGGTGACTCTTAAATTAGCTTTTTCAGTTTCCTTCCTTTAAGTAGGCAACTAGGCAGGGCCCCCACTTAGTGGCACTTCCCCCTACATTAAGAGGAATAAGGGATCCTCCTATTTGGAAGATCTGTTCATTGTTATGACAAGTTCTGTTTTTATGTATTTCTGTTCTTTGTGTGTTCTGAGGGCTAGGAGTGTTGTCATGCAGGAGGAAAAAAAAATATTGGTGTCTAAAGAATATGCAGTGTTATAATATACAGACGCTGAATGTGAATGGTATAAAAAATCCTATTAAAAGAAGCAAGATAATTTTAAAGTTTAAACGAGAGCAGGTTGACATTGGTTTCTTACAGGAAACACATTTGTCAAATGCAGAACATGAGAAAATAAAGAAAACGGGTTATAGAAAAACATATTTTGCTTCTCACAGATCGGGGAAAAAAAGAGGGGTAGCCATTCTTATATCAAACAACATCAGATTTGATTTTATTTCAGAACATAAAGATAAAGAAGGCAGATTTGTGTTGTTAAAGGGGAAGTTGGAACAGGAAAAGATCAAAAGCAAGCAAGAATTAAAATTAATGGAAGCCTTTCGAATCAAATAACATTACAACGAGGATGTAGGCAGGGCTGCCCATTAAGCCCACTACTCTTTAAATCTTTTTATTGAACCATTGACTCAGGCTATTAGAGAGGAGTCTGGGTTGGAGGGGGTGACAATAGGGAATGTGGAAAACAAAATATGCTTGTATGCGGATGATGTTCTAGTAGTAATTAAAAACCCTGAATCTGGTATTCCATCACTTATGAACATTCTGGAAACATATGGCAGACTCTCAGGTTATAAACTCAACATACAAAAGACTCAAATTTTGACCTTCCCTTTTTGTCCCATCAAAACAGTTAATAAATAGTTATCAATTCAATTGGCATCAACTACAAATAGAGTATTTGGGTGTTATACTAACAAAAAATTTGGCTCAATTAAATGAAATTAATTATAAACGAATAAATAAGAAAATATATAAGGACCTGGACAGGTGGAGTCTGCTTCCCCTTGACTTCGGCAGCAGAATCCGAACAATAAAGATAAATGTTCTTCCAAGACTATTATACATATTTGCAACACTTCCAGTAGAGGTTCCAGCAAAACAATTTAGGGAGTGGGATAAGCACTTTTCAAGGTTTATATGGAGCAATAAAAGGCCAAGAGTAAGATACTCGACATCCATAAATATTACAAATATTTATGGATTCATATGCTGGCAAAAATACAAAAGGCACCATCGGCAAATGTTACAGAAACTTAACATCTATGAATAAGAACTCAACTAATTATATTAGACAACGATGGGAAAAGGAAGCAGACGTAATAATTTTACCTGAGGCTTGGATGCATATTTGGAGGAACACTGTGTCTACCACAAATTCCTTAACATGGCGCGATTTCGGCTGGAAGAATCTAATCAGATTTTTTATTACACCGAAACAGAGATCGAAGCTGGGTGGTTCACAGCTCTGTTGCACTGGGAGTGCGGTGTGGTTTCTGTGGGCTGCTTTCATATTTTTTGGGACTGACCTCTGTTGAAGACTTACTGGAAGGATGTTAATCGAGTAATCTATGAAATCCTGGGTATAACCTTTTCGTTTTCCGTTACGTATCTCGGAATACTTCCTGAGGGACTCAGTAATGGGGAAGCATTCTTGCTGAAGATACTTTTGATTGCAAGCAAGAAAGCGATTACTAAATGTTGGCTCCAACCTAGACCTCCAACTCTGAAGCTTCTTGTGAATATTATAAACCTGATCCACAATATGGAAATATTGACTTTTACAATACGGCTCAAGAAGGAGAAAGGAGAGAAACTCTGGGAAAAGTGGGATCATTTTATTGCCAAAGGTGTGTAACAGATGATGTTTTTGACTCCACATCACTCGGACAGACACCTGGGAGTTTTCCTTGTTACTTACCATTTGTGATTTTAAACAGTGAAATATCTGTAACATTGTAATGTCCATCAGTGTGAATACATGTCACCTGCCCTAGCCCTCATGTTCGATTGTACTGTATGTAATTGTATGTTTAAAAATTGAATAAAAATAAAGTAAAAAAAAAATAAAAAATTGAGACTTGAGAGGTAAAACAGAGATGTAATGGAAGATGCCTGTGCCATCCAATTTGTTGACTATACTGCCTTAAATTTGTAAGACAGATTCTTGTTGGTCCTATAAAACAACAAGAATGCAGGAGTCAGGATTTACTGTACCTGAACCAAAAGTTCACTCTCAGTCCCACTTAGTGACTGATGGAGTTCTTCTCTGATGCCAGATTAATTCTAAAGGCAAGTTTTTTAATTGATTGGTTTAGTTACCTCTGTGATGTACTGTGTGTAAAGTTGAAAATGTCTACATGTCTGCACCAAGAACACATATATACACTAACAGTTAATCATATCTGTTCAGGTGTCTCATGCTACAGATCTAATCTCAATCTCGTTGTAATCTGTTGATGACAATGACAAATAAATTTTATCTTATCTCTTATCTTATCTCTTATCTAATCAATGTTAGGGTCTCTCAGAGTCTTCAGTTGTAAACAGTTCAGACATTTTAATTAAGCATAAACCCTCTCATTCTGTCATGATTGAGTCAGACTCACACCACTTATTTGAACCAAATGATTGGAACTTAACACCATCTCAAAACATGAATTTAAACTGCATGAGCTGAAACATTTGTTCTTCGGATTTAGCCTCTGAACGGGGCTAAATCCGAAAAGTGGATTTAGTGGATGAAAAAGTGGGCTAAACCCCACTTTTTCTCTGCTCTTGTGTCTTCTTCCTCCAAATGCAATAAATCACCCATGCTTTCAGCTTTAATAGCCACAACACAGCAAGCACAGCAGAGGAGTCCCAGGGGAATCATTAACCCCAATGCCCTGCTCCATAAGGAGCCTGGCGGTGATAATACTAATGGATATAACTTAATAAGACAGGCCCTGTGAAATCTGTATGATAATAAACACATGCAGTCCTTAGAGGTTTATGCTGGTAACATGTGGGATAAAAGGAATACTTGTCATTTAGCACACATTAATTCCAACGCCAACATCTCTTTGCTGCTGGTTCCATCCCTTGAATATGAGTGGAATTATACACTTTTGCTCCAAAAAGAAGTACTTCTTTTGTTGAGTCAGGAAGATTTTATCTGTGGCAAGTGTAGAATAAGAAGTGGACAGGTTCTCTGAATGATTTTTAATTGATGCATCTGTGTTATTGCGGTTAAATCTGACATAATTCTGATGTAAAAGATGAAGGTGATGGCAATAGGCCTTCCAACCTTAAAGAAATCATCTAAAATAACAGGAAAAATGCAAGGAAAGTTGCTCATTTTCCTCAGCAACTATGAGGAGCATCTGACTTCTGTAATATCAATAAAGGTGTTCCTTAGTGAACTGTAAAAAAATTATTTTCAGTACATAATTTGTAATATAATTTATTACAAAACAGAAACATTTATTTCAAATATAATGCTGCTTTCACATTGTTTTATCTTTTGAGAGATCCCTGTCTCAATTTCCATCTGAAACAAACCTCTTGATTGAATGAGAACTTTTCTAAATCTAAGGTACCTGGAGAACAGAAATAAATGTCATTGTTGCCAGAACTTCAGTTTACATTAAAGTTCTGACTAGCTTTCTGTGATATAGCAGAATGTTTAGTTGTTTTTACCATCCTTTCAAGAAACCTGTACCTTTTATCTGATTTTTAACTCTACACACATATACTGGCATTTTGAACTAATAAAGCCTCCTACTGAGGCTCATGTGGCAACTCTTACACTTGAGAGCTGAACTTGGAACTCATTTTGGCTTAGGCTCTCCTCATGCCAGTTAATGATAGACTTGTTGTATGTCCCATATATGCGACACCTCAGTCAACATGTCCACACAAAAATTCAGCGCATGAGTGACAACTTTTTTTCATCGCAGATGCAACATATGTGTGTCCACAGAGCTTACCTTTCTTTAAGCTTCCTTTCCAAGTGATGATAAAAGTTGGACAAAGCGCTGTTGAATTTACATGTCGCCATATCTTATGATTTATGTAGCGGAATTCTATTACTGACGATTAGACAGACATCTCAGAAGAAACCGCTGCGAATGTCTTGGAGCTCCGCATGCGAGTGAAAGGGGGAGGCGATGGGTGACAACAGACAGACATAATTAATAAGTCACGTTATTGCTTGGATTTTACAGCACCACGTTAAGTCCCTGAACTTCACATTTTAACGGGAAAAAAGTGCAATGTGACTTGGATGTAACAAGCAATGCGACGGTTTTGAAGAAATGTAGTGAAGTAGAAAGTACAGATACTTACTGTAAAATGTAGTGGAGTAACAGTCGAAAGTATCCATTATTAAATCTACTTAAGTATAGTACAGATACACGAAAATTGTACTTAAATGTAGCCGCTCTTATCCGACTCATCTGTTGTATGTACTCTGCGTTGTGTGTAATAGGCAAAAGGAACCAGCAGACGACGACATCGGGATGTATTGCAGCAGTAGGGCAGGTTTATTCTGTTTAAAACAAGAATATTCTTAGCACACCAGTTCTTGGGCTCTGGCTTTCCCACACACACCTCTCCCCAGCGCAGCTTGGCGCAAACTGATACAGGACTGTGTTAAAACCAACCAAAATTCTCTCAGACGTTCACAAATAATAAAGTAAAATGTCAAGACAATTAAAATAAGACACAAACAAAAATAATCTCCCCATTAGTTACAATTTTTATAGTTCAAATTGAATTAATAACCAAAAGGATTTTCCAACATAATATGAAAATATACTAAATACATTAATCTAACATTCAGATAACATTTTGGAGCAACTCGCATACCTGTTTAAAACAAGTATATTCTCAGCACACCAGTTCTTGGGCTCTGGCTTTCCCACACACACCTTAACCAATCAAAAGAACAAAAATAACCACATTGGCATGGTAAACTCAATAAATGTTATTAACGTGGGAATTAAGTACCCAGTACAGTGCTGCGGTATACATAAAACAGTTGGGGAACAACATGTAACAACTTGTGAGTTTGGCAAACATACTTTTTAGGACATTTTGAATACTTTAATACACAAACAGGCGACAGCTTTGTACGCTTACCTCTCCCCAGTGCAGCTCGCGCGAACTGAGGAGGGCAGCGCGAACACACAGGATATGACGCAGAAACAGGAAACAAGAAAATAAAAGCTTCTCCGCCAAAATAAAATACAATTCCAAAACTAAGAAAAACAAATATACACAGGTAAAGAGGATGGATTTGAGGTGAAATATAAACAGTTTTACACACTTGCTACATAAGTACTGCAATGAAGTATTTGTACTTCGTTACGTCCCATCCCTGGCGCACGACATCCTCATATTTACTTCATACATCCCAATTAGTGGGAAATAGAGCGCAGGTGCTGGTCCGCCCTGTCGCCACCCATAAATTTGTGTGCGTGTTATGTTATTGTCTGAGGATAAATGTGGTTCAGTTTCAATGTTTACGTTTAAACAATAAATTATTAAAATCACAAAAAAAAACATCGGGTTTGATGCTTCTTGTTCTAACTTAATGTAGTCAGGTTTCAGTGGATTTCGGTGAGTTTTGATGCTTTGTATTTTGATATTGTCCACAGAAAATGTTTGCTTGGCTGCCGCATATTTTCACGCCAGGGAAAAACTGTGCATATACTTTTGACGCAAAATTCATTTTTATACATGCCAACTTGTGCATAAAGTATGGCGCCGCACTTTTGGTGTGTATGCACGTTTATACATGAGACCCCAGGGATTCTCATTTCTAAAGCTTGCATATACACAAATTTGAGTCTGACACTGGCATATGCCATTTTTCACATAAAGGTTGTGATTTATAAAACACAAATTGATGTAAATATGTGTGGTCCCTCCTGCCAACTCTGAGCCTTTGCACTTGTTTCGGAAACATGGGGAAATGGCAACACAGAAGGTGAATTGGAGAATAGAATCTATATTTCATCTTGATTTTCTTAGATTTTCAATTACATATCAAACTTTTACCATCAATATTTAATTTCCCTTTGGGATCAATAAAGTATTTTGGAATATGTATCTCTTTACAAATTAAAAATGCCTATTTTTGAATAGGCATTCAAAAATTGCAGTGTGATATATTTGTGTCCTGCTGAGCCATAGCTATTCATAGGGACCTCTCAAATAAACAAGAAAAGTTCATAAAGCAAAGTTTTCACATTATTCAATTTAGCAGACAGGTGTTTGAATTAATACAAAATTAACATTGCCTGGACCCACTTTAAGGAGTAACATAATTTTGTGAAGTTATCCAGAGATCTGGGATGTCAGTGCCAGTGCTGAATGCAGTAAAGCCTGCCTTCCTGGTTGGGCATACACCAGCATCCCCCAGATTCTCATACATACATACAAAGTGCACCACAGAGCCCCACAGAAAATAATTTCTGCTTGTTGCCATTAGGCTTTACAATGCACAAGTCTGAGCTATTTAATTCTAATTTTCTCTGCACTCATTTATAGATTATTTATTGATTAATATATTTGCATTTACATGCTTGTTTTTATTTATATTTAGTCATTTTGAACTCTCATCACTCTTTTATATATATATATATATATATATATATATATATATATCATAAACTTTGTCTCATATGGTTATATTTGTATTATTGATATTTATTACCTCAGATGGAGTAGCTTGTCAACGAATAAGCATTTCCCCTTGGGTATCAATAAAGTATATTGTATTCTATTGTATACCCCAAAGGTACTGGCATCTAACCCCGTTTCAAAACACCAAGGGCGCAGAAGAGGCTCACTTTAATATCATCACACCTGTGAGCGCTCAACTATGGATCATAGCTCCTAAACTGCCAGGAGCTTACATTTTTCACTATTTTATGTTACTGTGGATATCAAATATGATTTCAGCTCTACACCTCACTGACATCACTTTCTGAATAAGTGAAATTGTGTTTTTTCCCTTCTCTTCCCCTGTTAATCATAATCACACGATCTGCTGGTTCATTTAGACAAACCTGAGATTCATGAGGTGCTTTGCATCTGGCCACTTTGGTGAGTCTAGATAACCTCGAGCCGAACGCTGGCCATCCATGGTAATGATGTCTCATTTGAATGTCTGCCCTATTAACGTTGTATGGTACTCTACATATCTACTATGATGACCATGGTAACAGGGAATTGGGATTCGATTCCAGAGAGGGAACCTGAGAAACGGCTACCACATCAAAGGAAGGCAGCAGGCGCAAATTTGAATGTGGTTGTGCAGAAAGGCAGAACTTTGTGCGCAAACTTTTAGTTACAACTTAGATTTTTAAAAGGTAATTTATCTTTTTTTTTGGCATATGCAATTTTTCCTTTATGCATATTTACACTTTTCGTATGAATCCTATGCAATCCTTTATAAATGAGACCCCAGGACTTTACAAGATATTATGAGATGAGGACTACCCATCAATCTGTGGCATAATTTTTTTTTCTGAAATAAAACATTGTTTGGTTAAATCGCTTTCTTCTGGCAACTTGTCTTGTAGCTCATTCACAGTTAAACTTCTAAAAAGCCAATATTGTCTGTGATGCTCAGCTACTACAACCTAGAAGACATCGGCCATGAGTCCATCAACAAATACCTGTCCAACTTGGTGGAAAGAAGCTTGCTGGACCTGGAATGCTCTTACTGCATAGACATTAAAGAGGTATGTGGGTGTGTAATGTTGGTATAACTACTTGTATTTGCAACTGTCATGTTATTACCCAGAGATTCTTTGCTTTTTCCTTAAGGATGATCAGACAGTTGAGCCACTGACATATGGTCGCATTGCCTCTTATTACTACCTGAAGCATCCAACCATCCGGATGTTTAAGGAACGACTGAGAGCCGAGCTGCCTCTGCATGACCTACTCTCTGTCCTCACAGTGAGTCAGAAACCTACGATCTAGTTTAGTAACGAAGCAGATGAGTTTAAAGCAGGTCTTTTTTTATTTTTTTAATTAGTTTGCAGTTAAAGGTACTAATTGACATTGCATTTGTCAAGAAGTATTTTAAACAGCATTAATAGAGTCAGAGTTCCTACACAGTCTGAGAAAATAAGGAATCTGTTTTGAGTGTTTTACAAGTCTGGAAAAGTATGAAATGGAAAAAAATTGTATAGAAATATATTTCCATCCATCCATTATTCATTCATTCATCCATCCATCCATTCATTGTCTGGCTTTAGCATATTCTGTGTAGTAACCCTGTAAAATAAAATCAGCACAGTGATTTACACCTGTGAAGTCACTTCACCACTGCAATATTATTGTTTGATTACTTGATTGCAATTATTGATTTTGTATCATATTTACTTCCCCTTGCTTAGCTACACACCACTCATATTCTTCTTGAGTAACTCCTAATTGTTAAAGTGTGATCACTAATTGAGAATACCCACACCTCCTAATGCCAGAGTTTCCCACCCACCTGTTTAATGCTTGTTTTGATATCACAACATTAGGCTGACACTGAGCCTATATCAGTCCTCCTCTGCTGCTTGTTTTATACTCCTGTAAGTTTGCAGCAGAGTTAATGACTAATATCTACTTGACACCCAACTTCATGGAAATGCTATTTGTTTAAACATGCATGTTTGTCTTCACGAGATTCAAATGAACTAGCCATAAAAAAAGTTCTACAACAACAAACTTTGTTTTTTATGTCAGCTTTGTGAGATAGACCAAGGTTTAAACGGTAATAAAAAAAGAATCCAGTAGGTGCTTACAGCTTGATAATTTCATTGAGAATTTTCACACATATCTAAGTGGCACTCCTGAGGTAAGCTCATGTCTTAATATTCTGCATTACTGTGTGTGGCGTGTTTACAATTTAACGATGAGGGATATCATTATAGAATGTTGACGTTTTCATCCTGCTGTAAAAATGTATAAATTTACCGGCACCGATGTTGGAGTGACTGGTATGGGGTATGGAAAGTCAATTGTTGGTTCCTTTCTACCACTGAAATGTTGAAAGCATTTATAGGCGACTTAGTTGCAATTTCTGCAATAAACTGCTCTCACTTATAAGCTTGCCTCCAGGACTAATATTCCTCTGTATTCTTTTGGAGTTTTGGAAATGGAATTTAAAAAGAAAAAAAAGAACTTCCTTCATTTGCTCCCAATCACCATACCTTGAGTCACTCTGTTAAAGCTGCAGTGTTTTGAATAGGATTTGTCTGATTCACTATCGCTCCTTTTTGTCCAAAACTAATGTGGCCACGGGACATGCACAGTGCACTGTTCTAAATTCAGCATTTTGACATCATTGGCGATCAGTGCCATTCAGCCAAACCCACATGCTCCAGTCATGTTCAAAGGGAGTGGGGCTAAAGTGATATCACCAGTTGCCAGAGAATGTGATGAGTGTTGCATCTGTTATGACACACAGAAAGTATCCTATGATAATTGTCTTGTATGTAGAAGTTATTTCACCTCGATGTTTTATGACGAATGGTTGGATTTTTAGATTTGGTCGTATCCAAGTGCTTTAATGCAGCCAAAAGGTTTTGAGAACTTTTGATCTGCAATGTCTCAGTATTGTGCTGAGTGATTCTAAAGCCTGTATGTAAAAAAACTGTAGGAACAGTTTGTTCACATACAACATAAGTAAAACGGATAACATGGCGGCTTTGATCTAAATTAGCTGACTTCATGCAAACGTTTGGACCATGATTCCAAGAGACTTCTTTGTAGGACATAAGTTACACAGGTGTGGCAAGTTTCATGATTGTCGGTCAAAGCAGGGCTTGGGGATTCATCTTGTGAAAGATTTCTTGAGTGGACGAATAAGGCTACACACGCCAAATATTGGACTGTAGATTATGATTGATCTTAGCAAGTTTGGTGCAGCTTAGCTCAAATCTGTTGAGTTTAGAGCCAAACATATGGCAATGGCATGACTTCTAAATTTGCCACAACGCCACGCCCACATCCTCCACCAAAAACTATAAGTACTGGAGGCCTAGTTGCACCAACATGTCTTATGTAACTGGACCCACTGTCATGATGATCAGGTCACAGGAGTCAGCTGTGAACCTTTCAAAGTAAACCCTATTTTTTTCTTATCTCATGGGGTTTTCCAAGTAATGTTATGATTTTGCTACTGAGTATTGTAGGGGACCAGATGAGCATCAGTACCAGATGCTTTGGTTTCTCAGTGTCTTATCATGTATAAGATAGAATTTTTTTTTTAAGTCCAAAAAGTCAATTTATTTGGCAGAACCATTATAATAAACTGTAAAATTACAATATTCCTTTGCAGCTCTTTCGCCGAACTGTTGGGGTCTGAGCTGCTTAACAGGCTGCCACTCATGCAGTGCCATGGTACCCAATAGAGAGGATGAACACCTGCAGACCTAACAACACATGGACAACAACATTTGAGCACTAACCACTTAATGTTTTTTTTTTATTTGTGCCAAAACTCTTAGCTTCTCAAAATTTCCTTCAGGATTTGACTACTCTTGTTTTTATCAAAGGTATCTTATTGGTTGAGATCAACTATTTGTGCAGAGACAATCTTCCATTCCAAACTTGCTTATCCATGTCCTTGGATATCTTGCTTTATGTACTGGATGCAGTCATGTTGAAACAGGAAAGACCATTTCCTAGTGACACTTCAGAGTCAGGAGCTTAAAACCGTTTTGGTATGGGGAAGCATTAAGAATAATAGTTCATTTTATTTGGAGACACCTTTATTGGCACTCAATGAAACCATAAAAAAACACACAATTCATTCAAAGAAACAATATTAAAATTATAAAATTACATTAAGAACACTGGAAATAAGGAACCAAGGCTAACTCCTGAAGAAACTCGCAAACATCATCAATCATACTTTAAGTCTAAACAAAGGTAGCAACTCTGGCAGGAGTTTGTCCTGTAACCCAGTGGTTCCCAAAGTGTGGGGCGCAGTGCCATTGCAGGGGGGGAACAGGAAGCAGTATGGATGAATGAAAAAAAAGAGTTACACAAAATTGTTTCACTGTAAAGATGGTTTGTAGTGTGTTTTGTTGCAACCTGAAGTGTGAAATAAACTTCAGTGGAGTTTGAAAACAAAATATGTGTATAGGTTTATGTCTGGTTGAACGATATGTGTGCCCAGTTGATTTTTTTTCGTTTTGGGGGGGATTATATTGTAATCCATAGGGGGGCCCAGAAAATCTTTGGGAACCACTGCTGTAACCAGTGAATTTCCCATTCAAAGCAATTACATGTCTGTCTCAGTTGTTGTGTCCTTGGGCAAGACACATCACCCATCTTGTCTCCTGGTGAGATCCAGAGGGCCTGGTGGCTCAGGGCAGCTGTGGCTAGGGTGTAGTAGCAACAGCTACTACATTGTAAATGTGTGTGTGAATGGGTGAATGACTGAATGTACTGTGAAGCACTTTGGGATTCACTGCACCAGAGAAAGCACTATACAAGTACAGAAAATGTATCCTTTTAAGCTTTACCCCATGCAGTCGGGAACTTGCTGTTCTCCCGGCAACTGCCAAACCTAATCCGAGGGACAATACTAAGTTCCCTGATGGATGTATCTTTCTGGTGAACATGTCTCCAGTTCAGTGGTGTTGTGCTTTAGACCATCTGAAACTTAGCCTTGGAAACCCAGGTTCAGCACACAGACTGGTGAACAGGACAGAGATCTAAAAAGGGGACAGATAACGCCTTTCTTGTCAACAGATCTTCCAGCTGAAGTGGACTCACCAGGGCTGACTTGCTCGTTTCACTTTTGATGTTTTTTAGGACGCAGAGGAATACGCTGAGCTACCGGTGAGACACAACGAGGACCAGCTCAACAGCCAGCTAGCTCAGCAGCTCCCTCTGCAGGTCAACCCCCGCTCCTTTGACAGTGCACACACCAAGACTCATCTTTTGCTGCAAGCACACTTCAGCCACACTCAACTCCTATGTAGTGACTACACAACTGATACAAAAACAGTTTTGGACAACGCCATTCGAATCTGTCAGGTAACTCATTATAGTGCTTTGACACCAAGCACTGTTATTTATTTCAGGATTAAAAATTTGTTTCCACTCTTTGGACACCACAGCAACTCTATTAAAAACAATTTGATTGGTCAAGATAAATGTACCAATCTTTACTAGCCAATCAAAATGTGTTTTTTGTCTTCAGCTGAATCGTAGCCAGTCTCCAGTCTGATTGGTCTGATGAAATGAGAGGTGTTTCCAATTTAAAGGAGCCGGCATGGCCGGAGAAGTAAATGTGTAGAAAAATACAGTGGTATTTAGAATGCTCTAGTTCAGTGCATTGAGTTAATTGAGCAGCAGAATTCTTAGTTTATTAGCCTGTGTTTAAAGTTATCATACCTCTGGCATATTTTGATTTAGGCCTTCAAAAAATTAAGCTTGTAAAACTGTTCTGATTGAGCAACAATAACTTTTGCAATTTTAGTAAGCATAATTTAAGTTAACTTAATGAATCTGAGTATGTTGCATTTACTTAAACAATGACCGAAACATAAGTTTTTTTCCCTAGAAATTAGTTATATTAAAAGAAAACAACTTAATTGAAACAGTTCTTGCTTTCTATTTGTTTCTCTGCTGAAACTTTGACAGAAAATATAGAAACCAGATATAGAAACCAAAATATTGGCTTAAGTCATTTTTTTCCAAAATATTTTTTGCAAAAAAAAAGAAAAAGAAATTACCACCTCTTTATTTGTTGAAATATAATTTAGACAAAGAAATAACTAATGACAAAAAATGAGTCAATTTTGGGAGGTGGCACCTAAGGCAGACTAGGGTGGTCATGAAAATAAATATACAACTTGCTCATGCTGAGTAGTAGTTCTATGTGCTGTTAAATCTCAAAAACTAGCTGATAGAGTTGTTGATGAACTGACTGCATAGTTGAAGCTTTAGAGTCTACCTCAGGCATCTAAAAACTATAAAAAAGTGGTTTAATTAGTTGCAGCTGGTGGTGGCAAAATGTATTGTGGGATACCTTGCTACTGGTAGCACGGTGCATTGTAGTATACCTTGTTGGCCAGTCAAATACTTAACTTTTTTACATGGACTCAACTTAAAAAGAATAACTTATTAAACATTTATTATCCAAAAATTAATTCCACTTATTTAAGATGAGTACAAACAACAAGTGATGAGAATAACAGTAATAACAGTAACAGCATGTTCACTTGAAATCGTAAACAATATTTGTTTACAGTGTGTTCAACAGACCTTTTATTTTAGATATAAAGTCAAACAAAGTGAGTCAGTGGAACAAAATTGCTCCAAAATTTGTGCTGCCCTTAAAGAAACTGAGTTATTAATTCACAAATTTATT
Source organism: Xiphophorus couchianus (assembly GCF_001444195.1). Lineage (NCBI taxonomy): Eukaryota > Metazoa > Chordata > Actinopteri > Cyprinodontiformes > Poeciliidae > Xiphophorus > Xiphophorus couchianus. The sequence continues at coordinate 7,571,026 of NC_040238.1, forward strand.
TCTGAGTTTAATTGATTGACAGAAATAAGTGACCATAGCTTTGTTTGTAAATTTAACTTATTATAGCTAAATAACTGATCTTGTTTTTAGTTTATAAGTACATCAGTACATCTTGTTATTAAGATGAACTGATAGGATTCTGCTTTTCTGGTATTGACATCATCTCTGCTGCTCAAATTGAAATACATTTAAAATTAAAGAATGTTTTGGAGTTAAGCTTTTGGTCAACTTCTCAAAATCATCATCTATGTGATGTATAGCTAAAATGGTTTCTCTTTGCTTGAAAATCTTTAAGGATTTTTCCACATCTTGAAATGTATGTTTTTAGTGTGTAAATGCAGACATGTGCTTGTGATTTTCCCTCTAGTGCAAGTGGCTGGTATGGGTGTACTTGTTGCTGCACAGTCCTATTGCTACTGTTTACTGCAGTGGCTCTGCTCATCACTGTGTTATTGTTAGGCAGAACTGAAAGAACAGTAGTGTTGTACATTGAATTGACCAGTCCAACTTATCCGGATACTTTTCACAGTAAACTACAGAATCCCAGGTGACTGTTATTATTGACATCTTTAACACTTGGTCCAGAAAACATCTATTTGTTAACTAAAGCTGCTGATGACTGGAACTTGTAGAGAGTGGAAGCTGCTGTCAGCTCACATTTGGTACTGATTCTGTCACAGAGGGATGTGGTCATCTTTTTCCAGTTCTCCCCAGTAACTCTTTGTAGACTCGAACATGGTGATTCACCACAGTAGTGCAATATTTCATTATTTAGCTACAGGTGTTCACTGGTTAATCATTTCTGTCTAATTTTATGTTTCCAAAAATCCGTGCTCTGCATTGGAGATGTCACAGTCCAGCACGCAGATACTTTGACTGTGCAGACTGTTTTTTCTTGACTTAATGAAGTCCAGACATGAATTTTCCTCATGCTTTATCATCAATACGATAAAAATATCTGGAATATTTTAGTGTATCCTCCAATACAATCAATACAGTGCATATACTTGACACAGGCATAAGATATAAAACCAATAAAACAGATAAACAATTCTCCCTAATCTCTCGGAGGTAGGAGAGATAAAAAAATAATAGAAAGGTATACAAGAGATCAAATATAAGTAAAATGCTGATGCATCCAAAAGAGACCTTAAGGTCTACAGAACTTTAAGAGCAGAATAGCTAATGCAGGTGTTAAAAATTGAGGATCCTCGCTGCTAAAAAACAAAGCAGACGCAAACACTGAGCCACACTGAATTTTGGGACCTACAATAAAATGGAAGGAATCAGAATTGCATTTCAAAACAATAATATCAATGACAGTACTACACACATGGGCAAAATTGTTGGTTATTAATGAAAAAATAACTCACAATGATCACAGAAATAACTTGAATCTGATAGAGGTAATAATGAATAAACATTCTATGAAAATGAACAAATGAAAGTCAAACATGGTTATTCAAACATGCTTCTACAGAATTATAAGAAAAAACAAAACTCATGAAACAGGCCTGGATACCATTCTTTTTGATGGTACCCTTTACTTCATATTTTGTTGCACAACCTTTTGAGGCAATCACTTCAATCAAACATTCATAGAACTGTCCATGAGACATGTGTAGAGTCTCCCAGCTTGAATTTTCGCCTAGGCTCCATAACTGAAATAAGTAAATTTAAATACAGATACGTACAGTCATTAAAATATTATACCATCCTAGTTTTCTTTAAATTCCTTCTTCATTTTAATGTTTGGTACAACAATTTTCTATGTCTTCATGACTGTGTAGACAATCATAAAATACAATATAACCCAGATACATATACAGTACCTGCACACTGCTCACCTTAATGGCGTCACTATCTGCACAGCAGTGGTGTTGAATGTGCGTCTGTGGATATCAGGGTGAAGGAAAGATGGCCTTTCATGCAGATCTCCAAGGCTTGCCATTCTCATTCTCTCAGCTCAACAAAAACAACAACTCATTTGTCGATGCTCCACAGAGTTGCCTTTGGATATTGCCATTCTCTTATGATGTACAGAAAAGTCTGCACTTCATAGTTCCACCTCAGCTAGTAGCTTCACAGGACTCCCGAAGATGCAATCAGAAGCCAACTTCATCTGCTGCTTTGTCCAAACTATGAAAAACCTGACGGTGAATCCTTGAGTCCATGAGAGTCTCTAACTCAGGGGTCCCCAAAGTCGGTCCTCGAGGGCCGGCATCCTGCATGTTGTAGTCTCTCCCTGGTTTAACGCACCTGGATCAAATGATGGCTCATTAGAAGGCATAAGAAGAACACTGACATGCTGAAAAGGTTGTTGGTGCTACCAGGGAGAGAACTAAAACATGCAGGATGCCGGCCCTTGAGGACTGAATTTGGTAACCCCTGCTCTAACTGAAACACGTTCTGTCTGAGTGTCCACACAAAAAATAACAGTCAGGAGTTATAACACTATTTTCTAAAAAAAAGTTGCTAAGCTTCAGCTCACTGATAAGCTGGTGGTAGGTCGCCATCTTTCTTGTTGCCAAGAAAGATGGCTTTAGGAAGCCATCTTTCCAAATACACCCAAATACACTGCCCCTCCTCATTATCATAATGAAGGGTGAGGAGATGGGAAAAGGACAGGCAGAAATAGATGTGAGAATGAATAAATACAATTATAAATAAATTTATAAATAAATAAAATAATAAATACATATAAATAAGAATAAAGAAGCAAATTGTTTATTTAATTTTGGCTGAAATGGCTCTCCATAGAAGTTCAATCAAACCAAACATTTCTTGTATTAGGTTAGCTAGAATTACCAAAATTATTTATTTTTGCTAAATGCCAGAAAAATTAGTGAAAACATTTTTTAGAGATTTGTTTTCTATAACTTTCTTCGAATTCTTAAGTTTACATACATTTGGTCACTATCAGGGATAACTATCATTTAAAATGTATGACTTTGTGTTTCCTTCCACAAACTTTTGATAAATTAACCTACACATCTGAGTTAATTGGAAGGACCTGAAACACACTGCTTTCTTGTTTGACACGATGGGAAAGTTAAAAGAAATCAGTAAAGACTTAAGGAAGAAAATTGTGCAGCTGCACAAGTCTGGTTCATTCTTGGGAACAATTTACTGATGTTTGAAGGTTAATCTGTTCTTACAGTTATATGCAAGTATGGGAATGTCTAACCATCATAACATTTAGGAAGGGGATGGGTTCTCTGTCTTAAAGATTGTGAGACAGAGAACCCATCCATGTCAAACCTTCTGCATGCTTATAGTATAAGCATGCAGAATTTGCAGATTTACCCCAAAGCAAAATGTGCAGATTTACCCCAAAGCAAAATCCTTAGACCTTGTAAAGATCCTGCTGAAGCTGGTCAGACTGTCATTATCCACAGTCAAACTGTCCTGTACCAACATGGGCTGAAAGGCCAGTCAGCTTGGAAGACGCCTTTACTTCAAAAGAAACATAAAAAGCCAGACTGCGGTTTGCAGATATACACAAGGACAAAGATCTTCATTTCCGTAGACATCTCCTTTGGTCTGATGAAACTAAAGTGGAACTGTTTGGGCATAATGACCATTGTTACATTTGGAGGAAAAGTGGGAATTCTTGTATCACCCTAACTGTGAAGTATGGGGGTGGAAGTATCATGTTATAGGGTTGTTTTTGCTGGATGAGGAACTGGTACATTTTATAAAATAGATGGCATCATGAGGAAAGGAAATTATGTGGAAGTATTGAAGCAACATCTAAAGACAACAGCCAGGAAGTTAAATCTTGGACAGATATGGGTCTTCCGAATGGACATTAACCCCAAGATTGCAGCCAAAGTGGAGACAAAGTAGGTAGGGACCACAAAGGGAATTCTTTTGTTATGGCCATCACAAAAGTCTTCATCTCAGTCCTATGGAGGAGTTGTGTGAAAATCTGAAATCTGGGGCGATCTACAAAATGAACACATTTCGACCAGTAACTGTACTGGTTCAACTGTAAGTGGCAGTTCGTTCATTCCATAGAAGAGACTCCCTGATCATAAAACCTCAATAACTCAATCTACCATCCTGATCTGGGCACAGAGAGTAACAACTGGTAAGATGATCTATTGGTTGTAGAAAGGTGTACAGAGTGAGTGGCTCAGCAAAATAAGATGAGACAAAAACATAATTTATGTTTGACCTTTTTTGGTGTTGTCAGTCATGACAATGCTGAACTCTTAGCACTGTTGCCTTGCACCAAGAAAGCACTGGGTTTGAATCCCAGTTCTCCCTGGGTACTTCATACATTCTCTGGCTTCCTCACTCAATCTCAGTTTTAAGCTAAAACTGAACACAATTTAAAATCCTCTCTTTAGAAAACTTAAAAATGTATGTAAAGAAAAAAAACATGTTGGATGAAACCTTGGATGCTTCAAGGCCATTAAACATTGGCATTTCATTGGGCTAAGAAGCAGTTAGTACTGTGAATGCTTGGATGGAAGTGAACCTTCATGTCAAACCTTCTGCATGCTTATATTATAAGCATGCAGAAGTACGGTATATTTGATTTTTAATTGTTTTTCTTTCTCACTTCAGGCAATGCTAGATGTAGCTGCCAATGAAGGCTGGCTTGGTACAGTGCTCAGTATCTGCAACCTGATCCAGATGATCGTCCAGGGCCGCTGGCTGCACGACTCTTCATTACTGACTCTTCCACATGTCCAACGACACCACCTCTACCTGTTCAGGTAAACGGCATCACTGCTCCACGTGTGTTGTTCTCCTGCTCTATGCATTCTCCATTTGTTATTGATGTCACAGAGAGAACCTCTACAGGAAATATTGCCAGACACTGTATGAGAGATAGAGCAGATAGTATTTGAACCATCTAAAAGCTGGTTACTGGCTGGATGCTACTCTGCGTTTTCCCATGTAGGATGCCTACGATGTCTTCTCCCTCTCTCACAACCCTGTTTTCTGTCAATTTACTGTGAAATAAAGGCCACTAGAGCCAAATCATCCTATAAAAAAGATACCTGTGAAGTATGGCTAATGTTTCTCAGCAGCAGTCTGAGAAAAGTCATTCATTTTTAGAATAAAATACAGAGCAGTACAATTTGCAAGACTTCCAGGGGAAAGTTGTGTTTAGACATGTGGAAACATGCAGTTGGGGAGGCAAGATCCTGAAATCTTAAAATCAGAACATATGTTTTCATTACCCTCTTTATAAGTCTGGAATAAAATAACTTCTAATACAGTTCAGATGCAGCCTTATGGAAACCTTGAGTTGACCATATTTGTGAGTGATCTGAGTTTTTAAAGCTGACATTTTAAAGATGGCTGTCTGTTTCTAGTTGTGCAACTTGATCAGTGACATGACTGAAACTTTTGTTACACTGGGTTTAGGAAAAACTCTACAGAGAAGGATTCTGACAGCCTGCTACATTTTAAAGAAACTTGGTCTAGATAGAACAACGGCTGTCATTGATTCCTCTGTTGGAATAGGCAGGCTCCTTCATAGTCTGGAATGGCATGGAATTCAATTTCAGTGTTTTCCAGGTCTGGTAAAATATGAGAAAAAAAAGAATATGTCAAAGTTTACATTACAAGACTTCTGTCCCTATCCCATTCTCTAAAGGTGTCCTTCTGTTTACCCTTCCTTCTTTGGGTGTATTCTTTCCTCATATGCGTCCATTTTCTTTTTCCATGCTCACATCCCTTCAATATTTTTCTACTTTTCCGCTTTTCTCCATTTGTTCTTCGATTCTTTCTTTCTTATGTTATTCTTGTCTTCTTTCTTTATTTCCTTCCTTTATTTTATGTTCCCATCCATTAAGTTCATCCTTCTCTTTTGCCCTTTCTTCCTTCCTTCCATTCTGCGCTATTTTTCATTTCTTTCTTTCTTTCTTTCTTCCTTTTGTCAAAACTTGATTCCTTGTTTTTCTTTCCTTGTGTTCTTCTTTCTTTCCTTTGCTGTATGTGTCCTTCATTTTTCCTTACTTTCTTTCCTTGGTTTTGTACTTCTATTCCTTCTGTCATGCATGTGGTTTTTGTACCACATGCATGTCCTGCCTGTCAAACACATACACGTCATAGATTCATATGTTAGCATTACATATTTTTAAATGACCGTGAAGGACTTAGAAGTGTAAATCAATGAGTCAAAATAAGTCTGACAATTTTCCATGAATAAAGTGCAGGAACCTAGTCAGAGCCCCTGATTAGACCACTTTTTCAGTTATAATACACACCAACAACTTATTGATTCCAAATGTTTCAGAATTATCAATAAACAACTCCTTAGAGTGATATTTAAATATGTGCGTATCCCAGAGACTCTTTATATCCACATAAATCTGTTAGATGATCTCTGAAGAGCTAAGAGTAATAAATGTATTGCAGTATTTAAACATAATCCTTTCCTCTGAAGCTTGTCAATTTTCAGACCCTCACTACCTTTAGATACATACTCTTCCTTCTAATAAATATTTGATGTGATTTCTTTTCTGCAATGTTCAAAGCACTAAATCAAAACTAGTTTTGGTACCAACATTACATGATGGAAGTTTCACACCTAAAGCTTGCAATTGAAGATTTCTTCAGTTTAAATCAATGACTCATTTTTTTTTGTTTGTACAAACATCTTCCAGGAAATGGGCAGGTATAAAAGGAAAGAGTGATGCTGAAGGCTTCTGTGGGCCTGTTGAGGGACTCCCAGAACTTATTGCTGCCTGCGGTGGAAAAGAAAGTGTTTTATCTGCTATTGTTAACCAGGAGTTTCAGCCAAATCAAATACTGCAGGTAAGCTCACATCAAAAGAAACTATTTGGTAAAAATTCAATTCAACAACTTTAAAAACTTGATTGTTCCGACATTGCGCACACTTACACATAATTTCATGAGAGCGGGGCCATGAGCAGTCCTGCCACTGTGGTCGCTGATGCCTCCCAAACCCCCAATCATAACTCCACTCTGAGAGCTAATGGCTGCTGTAATGAGGACGTCAGGCACAGCAACAGGCCCTGTGACTTCACCAAATCAGCAGGATTCCTCCTCCGTCCCCACCTTCACATCCGTCGCCTTGCTGGGTGGCATGCTCTATAATTGAATAATTAGATGTGGTGCAGCGTTCCTGTCTGACTTGCTCTTGAAGAGTAATCCTCAAATAAATAGATTTTCTTGGCTGAATTTCAGAGGTGTTTTCCCACATAGATCTCAACAAACTAATTTATCCTTTCCATATTTTTTTCTTTGTTGTTGTCTTTATGTAGTTTTTTGTATCACATTGTCTTTTTCTCTTGATGTGTTTTTTAAGATTTTCCTCAGAATCCCGTACAAAGCAGGGAGAAGCATGTGTGATAATAGATACAGTACACTGGATGTCATTTAGCAGATCTGTCCATCATAACCTGCTCTGATACAGGGATTTACCATCACTAGACTTGACTCCTGTCCTGGTTTCTAACATTAGTGGCACACATCAAAGAAAGTTACAGTTGCCCTTTGGCTGCGTGTAAAAAGGCTCCATTCCAGCAATTTGGCCTTCAAATATCAATTTGGCCAATTTAATGTTTGAAGAGGTGCTTCATGTCAAACCTATATACACATGCCATTACCACAGACATCTATGGACAGACATGCTGTGGAAATTTTCCAGGTCAACATTGTCTCCAGCATAACACTGCACCACCAGGCTTTCTTCATGTCTGCGCTGACTCATCTCACATATTCACATGTGAAAACATAAGAAATAAAAGAAAGGAGTCATCTGAAGTGTTGTTAGGCTCTGATCCAGTTTTTTTTTTACTGAGTATCTCCTTTGGAAGGCCTTGGGGGTCACAATGCATTCCTTCTGACCTTCTGTTCCAGAGTGAGCTGGAGAGTATTTTCTTGGCTGAATTTCAGAGGTGTTTTCCCACATAGATCTCAACAAACTAATTTATCCTTTCCATATTTTTTTCTTTGTTGTTGTCTTTATGTAGACAATAAAGACTGGTGAGAGAACTGATATCAGGATTTCCCTCCTGGGTAACCTTTGTTAGCCACTAAGTGGGAGATGATGTACATAAATGGATTTTAAAAATCTATAAAAACCTTTGCATTTTCTCCATTTTTTTTCTGTTTTACCCCAGCAAGTTAATTTTGAACAGTGTAACTTCAGCTTGACTTAACTTGCAGTGTCTACTATCATCCCTGTCTTTTCACCTTTCTGCCCGCTGCCAGGCATGGTCCTTCCTGAGCCACCTCCCAGTGCTGGAGGTCCAGATGAGTGTGAAGGGATGGTGGGAGGAGAGCCAGGAGCAGATGGAGTGCCCTCTCCCTAGAAGGGGCACTAACCTGAGAGAGGAGAGCAGATGGCTGGATGTCCATGCTGACCAGGAGTACGTTCTACAGGTGTCATTGCATCGGCTCAATCTGGGTCAGCACAGGGTAAGTGGGACCAATGTCAGACAGCTGAGTCCTTTTGATGAAAAGTTCATGTTTTATCAGAAAGATGTAGCATAGAAATACAAACATCTACCTTTAAAAAGAGTGACATAGTTCAACATGTTTTGACATTACATTATTTTTGATTTAAGTCACAAGTGCTGTGACACTCTTTGAGATAACTATAACGGTGCTCAGAAAGTTCAATTTATGGTTAAAAAGGAAGTCCACCTTCTGTCAGATTTAAGGTTTTAACTAATAAATGTTCTGTTATTAATCAAGTTCAACCTTGCCTTCACATAATCTGCATATTCTTTACTGCCGTTATATATTTAAAAAAGGTAAAATCTAAAAGTGAAAGTTAGTGGAAAAAATTGACATGTCTACAAATTCCCAAACAAAGAATTTAAAAACCTGCAATTTAAAAGGATATAGTTTAATTTTTTCTAAAACTGCAAGTAAAATCATGAGTAAAGGTGAGACATTTTTGTATGTTGCAGAGGAAGCAGGAAAGTAAGGCCCAGGCTCCCAGGTTCCCAAAAGCAAAGGACGAAGGATGGTTCCTGATCATGGGGGAAGTAGATCGCAAAGAGCTGCTGGCTGTCAAACGGGTCGGATACATCCGGAACCATACCGCTGTGTCTGTGGCCTTCTACACCCCAGAGAAGACTGGGAAGTAAGATTTTGATCCAAACCAACCTCAGGTGGTGAATATGGAACCTAACATTTTCCACCCTGGTCCACAATACAGGTGGAGGGCTGTGTGCTTAGCCCGGTTCTTTTTACACTGTTCACCCGTGACTGTAGCCATCCACACCTTTAACCACTGTTGCTAACTTCCAGTTTTGAAACTTAGAATTTTAAGTTTTGTTATGACAACTGGTAAAAAAATATCTTTACTGTTGAACAAATTAAGCTCCAAGATTACCAAGATTATTATTTTGTGTTTTAGTTTGATGTTTAAGCAGATAAGTTTAATGACTCAGACCATGGTGGGTGAATTGTTTTCCCACTCTACCAGATGCTCTCTTCTCTTTTAGAGACTATGGAATACTCTAATGAGGAAAAGTTAGTTACTTACTACTATAATCTGTTACCTAATGCAGGCGCATTAAATGTGCCTCAAATCAACTGTTGTCTGGCTGTTATTCCCACAAGACACACCACAAAATCAACTATGCCACATGTGCTCTGCATGTAGAGTTTATTACGTGATAATCAGGGTTTCCCCTAGTGTATTATAAGCCTGGCGGCCCGCCATCCTTTATTAGCCCCCCCCACCAAGGCCAAGCATTGCTTGTTTTTGATTTTAGAAAAATTAATAATAATAAAAAAAATATATTAAAAAAACCCCAACTTGTTTAATACATTTTGAAAGTGTCTCTGTTGCTCAGAGCGTTTCAGTGACGGAGCAAATTTATTCCTAAAAGATATGTTTATAGTTTATGCATTGAAAGCCGGAGAATGGACCAATCACACGGCTGGTGCCTCTGCGCGTTGCCTCACGTGTTGCCTTTAAATGAGCTTTGAAGTTTACCTCAGCGCGGATCGCATGTGCCTCCTTTCACTCAAACTGGACACAGCCTGACCTGTATGGACATTTACATGAACCCCCAGTGTGGAATTATGTTTCTTTGGCGTAGCCTACTCCACATCAAGGTAAGAGTTTAAAACCCACCGCGTTAGCTCTGTTTGTGCAGCTCTATGAGAACTGCAGGAATAACTTGTAGTTGCACTTTCAGACGTGCACATTGAGAGAGCGGTGAGAATGATTTATATTTGTGAACAAAGAATTATGTGGGCCATTTACATCTCAACACGCTGGCCAGCGTGACTTTGTCTTCCCTGTAAAGTTTATGTGTTCCCTGTTGGCTGGAGCGTTAGTGGTTAAAGAACCAGCGCTAAACATTCATCATGCAGGTACAGCCCAGTGAGGAGCTTTCACGCTCGTCTCGTAGTCACGCATCATGCTGGGTTTATATTGTTTTATTATTTTTTAAAGTATTATTTTTCCGGTTACATGATGCAACAAACCATATCAAATGCTTGATATGTCCATGTAGCCAAGGTTTATGTGCGCGGCAGCGCAGAGGTCTGGAAACCTTGTCCCATATATTCGAGCAACCAAAACAGTTTCTGTGGCCCTTATTAAAAACTCAGACACAAAATGGAAGTGCTACTAAAGCCACATTAGCAGCTTTACATTAAATCTCCCGTTTGTTGCGCATCTCTGCGGCAGTGCAGTAGATTTAACTCATTATGCAGGGCTGGTCCAACGCTGTATGAGGTCTTGAGCAGAATTTGTCTTAGGGGCCCCTCTTGGTGCTAAAAACATCAACACCACTTACAGCTGCAGTTAGATTTAGTGAAATCTGGGAGCGGGGGAGTAGTTTGATTGGCCAATCTAAAAAGCAATAAGTTCATTAATTTGTATTTGTGAACAAACAGAGCTCAAACTCAAAGATTAAACTCACAGCATCAGATTGTTGCTGTGGTAACAAGACAATCTAACTATGAAGATTGTTCTTTCAACTTCTACAAAGTAAACTTGTTAGCTCCTTACAATCTTACATTTAAATGTTAATCAATTTAAAATATTTTTATTTATGTATGCTGGAACCATTAAATCAAATTTAGCAGCATTGATAATCTCAATAAACAAATGTTACATTTATTTATCTGTGGTCTGTGTTAAAATATTAGCATTTATGGGGCCCCTAAAGCCCCGGGGTGCCTTAATTGCATTTTTTGAATTGTTTCTTTTAAGACTAGTTGTGGGTTTAGATAGCATTTCATTGGCGATGTTTTCCCATAACATATAGTAATATTTTTACTTTTCCTGTCTACTTAACATTTTATAATACAAAAACACAGTGGACCGCCTCGGCGCCCTGACCACCGGGCTTAGCAAGTTTTCTGGGGGACACCCTGTCATATTTCAGCCTTCTTTTGGTGGTAAATGAACTCAATGCTGAGTTGTTTTCCTCATTGAGATCTTTAACAGTGAAATATGTGGACTCTCATTTTCTAATTCCAGTTTCAGTTATTCCCTTATTCAGCACAGGGTGAGCATTAAAAACAAATTTTCTATGATTTTGCGCTACTCAACACTGAACCTTCTGCTTGTAGGTGCATCTACACGCTGTATGTGATGAGTGACAGCTACCTGGGCCTGGACCAGCAGTATGACATCCACCTGAATGTAACCCCCACCAGCATCGCAGCGCAGGTCAACACAGAAGTAGTGGATTCCCTCAGCTAAGGAGCAGCAATAGGGAAACCTTTAGTCCACTCTGGCACAGCAGCAGTTCAGCTCTCTCATTGATGTGCTGAGTCACACTCACACTGACATGTTATCATAACATGTTAAGGTTTCCTGGAACTCAACCTTTGGAAGCTCAAAGACCTGTTGCTCACATTAGCATCAGACCAAGTGAGGCTTGCTTCTTGGAATATGAAACATTACAGAATGTTATCAGTTTGTTTATTCCCCTGTTCAAGTACATATACTCCAACTTTAAAGACTTTCCACTTTAACGAACTGCAAAAAATTGGAAGTTTAGCAAAAATTGTATGTATATTTACTGAATGGCAATGAATAAAAAAACTTGAGTTAAATTTAAAAACAGAAATCCAAACCACAAACAGCTGTACACAGACTGGTTCAAGACAGAGATAAAAATGTAAGGTAAAGAACATTTTCTAAAGATTCTATGTTTTTTTTGTGAGGGTGGGGGCCAGGGACATGTTTAAGATTGAAAGTTAAGTTTACAACCTTTAATTTATATCTGAGTATAAATGAAACATTTGTTGCAGCAGGTCAAACAGTTTAAACTGCTGCAGTAGATTTAAAGCACAAATCTGTGAAATAGCAGGTAAGTTCCTCAACATCTTATCTACAGATCTGACCTGTCTTTTCCTCATCAACAACTCATTCAAAGTTACACACACCTGAGTCATCAAATCAAACAGAACAAACATGGCAGAAATCCATCTGTATTGAATTGTGCAACAAGTTGATTTTATGCCGTGGAATTATTTTAAAATAAAATTTCATTTTGAGATGACATCCTTGTTTTGCATATATGTTCACCACAGTTTACTGATGCACCATTTACTTCTGGGATTTGGATTGACTGCCTCTGGCCTCGGCCTCAATAATCTGGCTTGAGAATTAGTTTGAATCTCTGATTTGGTGGCAGTAGATTCTCAAAAGTTCCATCTTGTGGCATTTCAGCAGAGCAACACATCTTTACAGCCACATACAGAACTTTTGTACAAATATTTGTGGAGATTTTATGTGTGTCAGTATATGCGTCCTATGTTACGTGAATATTTCTGTCTTAGTTTTGACTGACAAAATGCCAGATGTCAGTGATTTGGCATTTTATTGCTTTCGCTTAATGGCTCCAAAATTAGAATAACCTATCTAGAGATTCTGGGATATTTTGATGGTGAAAGAATGTACCAGGAAACATGAAACCCAAATATTGAAACTGAGGAGAAATGTTTCATCTAAGTTCACTTAGTATAAGCATGTCAGGCATTTGTTTGGTTTAATTTTTCTTTTTTGTACCCATCTGTACTGCTGGAAAGTTTTATTTACCTTAAATGGGGGAAAACATGGATTAAGCAGCAGAGTTCAGTATGTGAGGTGTGAGATGCAAACACACATGTATATGTGTGTGTTTAGAAGTATATGTATACATATATACAGTATGTCTACATATGCATAGAGGGAAGGCTGCTTCCCACAGTCATCTGTGTAGCCTTAACCACCCTCTCCAGAGGTTAATTTTTTTTAGTTTATTATTGCAAAATGTGCCTGGAAATGAAACATTTATCTCTAATTTCATCAAATGCCCAACCTGAGACGAACCAAATATTTTTTTGGAAGAATTTTGTAGGACAGTGATTCACAACTGGAGGGACTCCTATCCCCAGTGGTATATTACAAAGGTATGGGGAAATATTTTATATTTTATTTCACAGATTATGAGTATCAATCATTTGCCAGACACATGCACTTTGCACGCCTTAAAAAATAAACCTGTGGGGTGACATGCTATGTTTTACCTAAAAAAAAGCACACAAAAAAGACACAAGCAAAAACTTGCATGTGGAAAAGACAAAAGCGTGGTTATCAGTGCTGATCAACTGAAAAATGACACTTTTCAGTTGAACGAGAGGGAGAGAGGCAGGGAGAGAGAGAGAGAAGACACACAGAGGTCACAAGACAAAAATGCACCAAAGCAACTGGCTCAAGTGGTCAAACTTAAAACATATGTCCAAACTCAGCACTAATTTCAGCCAGTATTTTCAGGACACTGAAGAAAAGTCAGAAAGACTGGTTTGGGTGAGAGACCCAATTACACTGATTGAGAGCAAGAGCACCTTTCCTGCAAGGCTGCAGGAGCATCTGATGGACTTATTCCATCCACAATCAGAAATAATAACAAACAACACAATAACAATAACTGTAAAAACCAATACTTCATGCTGAGTTAAAAGTCAGTGAGGAAAAAATAAGCTTTAAGAAAAGACTTAAACACAAGAAGAGACTCAGTTTGTCTGATATGCAGAGTTAAACCGATCCACAGTTTTGAGGCAGCCACAGAGAATGAGCGATCACCTCTCAACCTCCTCTTCGATTTCAGAACAACTAACAACTCATCTGTTGACCTGAGAGAATGAGGGAACATTTGGCTGAAGCAGGTAAAACAGAGTGGGATTTTTAAATTATGTTTCATTTAAAAACAGACAAATTTTAAAATCTATCCTAAAATGTACTGGAAGTCAGTGAAGAGATACTAAAACAGGAGTAATGTACCCTCGCTTCCTAGTACTGATTAAAAGCCGAGCAGCAGCAATAGAAACCAACTGGAGTCTAGAAAGTGACTTCTGACATAAAGTTCAAGTCTAAACAAATGGTGAAAAAAAACAATTAACATTTCAAAGTAATGCAAAACAAGAAAATGTTTTACTTTGGCTAGTTGTCTCATATATAAATTCCCTTCTCACCCACCGCGGGTGGTTCTTATCCTCTGAGCTCGGGTCCTCTACCAGAGGCCTGGGAGCTTGAGGGTCCTGCGCAGTATCTTGGCTGTGCCAAGGACTGCACATTTCTGGACTGAGATGTCTGATGTTGTTCCTGGGATCTGTTGTAGCCATTGGTCCAGTTTGGGGGTGACTGCCCCGAGGGCCCCGATGACCACAGGCACCACTGTGGTCTTCACCTTCCAGGCCCTCTCCAGTTCCTCCCTGAGGCCCTGGTATTTCTCTAGTTTCTCGTGCTCCTTTTTCCTGATGTTTCAGTCGCTTGGTATTGCTACATCTACCACAACGGCTTTCCTCTGTTGTTTATCCACTACGACAATGTCTGGTTAGTTCGCCATTACCATTTTGTCTGTCTGGATCTGGAAGTCTCACAGGATCTTAGCTCTGGCGTTCTCCGTCACCTTTGGGGGTGTTATATATATATATATATATAACACCCCCAAAAGGTATATATATATATATATAAAGCTGTATTTGACAACTGAACTATAATCCAGCCTTACACTGAGGTTTGTTGCAACAGGTGTTGCATACTGATTTAAAGGGGCCAGGTCAACATGAGGTTTTGAGCTGCTGCTAGGCCCAAACAACACAACCTCTCTCCTTTTGTCATTAAAATGCAAAATAGTACCTGTACTAATCAGTTCTACTTTTGGAAAATCATTAACACATTTGATGGTATACAAAATGGTTCAGGTGACACATAGTCAAAGAAGGTTGGGAACTGGTGTAGGGCTGGTTGTAATCTGGGCCCCTACCATTCAGTAGGGCCTGTCTTTATAAATACACTGTAACAAAATGTAACTAAATCACAATGATAATTGCAAACATTTAGTTCGTTTTATTTCCCGGTTTTTACTTTTATTCTGTTAAGGAATTGTCTTTCAGTGGCTGCGTACTTGTCCGTCCTCAGTGCACAAAGAATTAACCTTATGGAGTTTTTCCTCCAGTCATTTATTTCCCAGTGTGCGACTTGTTTATCTACATATATTTGAAGCTGAAATTACTTTTGAAGCAGAACCTCCATCGATCTGGGTGAATTTTTTTTCCAAATAGAGCTGGAGCCCATTACCGAGATTCTCCGACACACAGACACACACACACAGGTGCGTGCGAGCGCGAAGAGTGCGACAACTTTGTGAGAATATTAACACCACGATCGTTCTTGTTGCATTGGATAAGACAAGTTTTCTAAAATATATGGTTAATTTGCAGTGAATTTGTAAGGTAATATATTGAAAACTATGTTTTTCTGAGAAAATAACAAAAAATCTTGTGTGAACTAGATAGAGTATAACTGTTAGTGCTTTATAAAAGCAATTTATAAAGAATGCTTTATAGATAATGTGTGTATTTAAAAAAAAACAACTCTTGAGACAGATATATCGGATGTACTTATTTAACTTCTTTAAGAAACAATAATCATAGACGCTAGTACACGAAATAATGGTCAAAATGTTGAGTGCCCTAAAGAAATAAACGTGACTGAAAATAAATTAACTGCATTTCTTAAAAAGTAAGAGAACTAAGTGGCCAATTTCGGTTGTCTCACTTTTTCACCTTGAACCACGAGATGAATATGTCGCCGACCAATCACCGTCCATTGTGCGCCCATCATTTTAAAGAATAACCAATAGACAATCGCTGAGCGTAAGCAATTGTCCAATAGCAACTATGTTGTTTTCAGTGGGCGTGTCTCCCACTGTAGCAGAAGAAACTGTAGCTGCGCTTCTGATCACAGAATCCTACCAGATGGAGGGTCATGGAGCTCTGTGCTAGATGGAGGTTGTGTGCGGACTCCAACGGCTCCAGCAGGCCCTCCAGTAACAGCTAACCATACTGTCTGCATTGAGGTAAGGAAAACATTTTCACCGTAGTCTGTGATATTATTCAATTCAATCGGCCGTTAGGTTGAAATCTCATGCTTACCTCTATTTCAGTTTGCGGCTCAATTTGTTTATGTTCTTGTATTAAAATAGCCGGAAAACACATGTAATTTGTTAATTAATTTTCTTTTCTTTCTTCCTCTTGTAGGCATTTTCCTAGGCTGTCATACAAGTTTCACACCAGGTGTGGTGGATCAAAGTGTGCGTTGAGTTCTTCGGTGTCACCAAATTCTAATGAATATTCCCTCAGTAGTAGGAAGTATGAGGTAGTTTGGTCTCATGGGTCGTGAACTATCAGGAACACCTGTAAACGTAAAGAGGGCTCCGCGCGCCGTCTGCTGTGGGGTTTAGGCCGAGAACGGGGGAGATATCGCTTCAAGAGCAGGACATGAGAGAGCTGTACGTGCTGTAAGTGCAAATCGACTTAGAAGGGAGAGGGCCGGACCGGACCGGAACACACCGCCAACATGAAGGAAAAATCCAAAAATGCGGCCCGGACGCGTCGGGAGAAGGAAAACAGTGAGTTTTACGAACTGGCCAAGCTGCTGCCGCTTCCTTCTGCCATCACCTCCCAACTAGATAAAGCCTCAGTTATCCGCCTGACAACCAGCTACCTGAAGATGAGAACCGTGTTTCCTGAGGGTAAGAGGGCTGGCTGCGATACTTCCATGCAAAACACCACAGAGCAAACAAAAGTGGCCATTATCCAAATAAATATTTCTTCCGACTATGCAACTATTGTTACTGTTTTTAGTATACCAGTACAAAACTTTGTAAAATCTATTTTATTGGACAGGACATCTTCAAACCTCAGACTTGGAGCTCATCACCAAAGATAAATCGTTAAAACAGTGGAAGCATGCTAAAAGTAGACAAAGCTCCTAAAAGGTGGTCAGTTATTAAGGGATCGGCTGTTGTAAAGTATATATAAAAAAGGTCAGAAATAAAGGCCCCGTCCTGCGTGACGTTGATGGGGCCACTGATATTGTGTGATCAACACGTGTGATCCATGAACATATGGAGCCTCGTTTCAGTGAAGTTGGTGATAATGAACCAAGATGATAAACACAAAGAAAACCTTGGCATGACATCGGCACTATACAGCCCTTTATGTTGAAATATAAAGATTGGCTTCTGCAGGAAATGTGCGTTCTATTGATTGGCAAAATTATCTGAGGTAATTTGATGTTATGATCCTGGAATATAGTGCTTGTAGTCTATCTGGGTTACAGTTGTTTAAACATGCTGATGATCTTAAATTACCCTCCAGTTATTTGAGAAGACTTTCCTCAGCTACCCCATTACAGCCATCCTGTGTACTGCTGCAGAAAAGGCTGAGTCCCTCATTGCATTTGCCTTTTACTGTGTGCTGCTGCTTGTTGTGTGGCAGCGCGGTGCTACCTGCACAGCTCTCAATAGTTAGCCCTCAGTCCTTCGGTAAATGGGCTCTATTTTTTTAAGTGGTGGGCAGCTCTTACACCGTCTCACTTCCCTGCCTAACCTGCACAACGGTACAGAAAAAAGACAGAAACATAATTTAAATACCCTTAATGAACTTTGTCAGCTTGTTTTAAGAGGTGTCGCTGTTAGATTAGTCTACAACCTCCCAGGTTTGGTTGACCGAATTTGTCTAAATGCATAATTACTGTTAAACATAATTAATGTATTTATTGTTCTTGTTCATTTTACATTTTTTTTACTTACACAACTGTTTGATTGGGTGAGGGTCAATTAAAAAGTAAAATGATACATACAAATAAATGAGTAAATAAACAAATAATCGAGTCATTATTTCAGAAAGAGAAATTATTTCTTCATTATTGATCTTAATTTTAACAGCATTTGGGCGAGGGTACTTTCTTGAAACTTTTCTAGAAAAGGCTTAAAGTGGAAAAATGTTTTTTTCCTTCATTTCACCATGAAATCGTCCACTTCCAAAGTGATTTTCTGTTTCTCATACTGAGCCATGCTCCTACCATCTGACTGGCGGCTGCTTGCAGCGCTTATTCGTCGCATGTGCGGACCCTGACATTTATTTAGCCATAAGTTCATAATTACATTATTATTAATATTATTAGATAATTTTATTATGTAGCATGCCATTTCTTATTTTAAAGTATTTGCGTGTCTCTTGAAACAAAATATTAAATATAATGTTGATACGCTATATTCTTCCTCCCTCCTTTTTAATTTTCTTGCATTTTGCTGGGTTGATCGTTTTTATTTTATAGATTTATCTCAGTAGTTGTGAAGCTACACTAATTTTATTCAGTCATTTTTAACCTTAATTATTTTTAGACCTAAATCATCAACAGCATCACCCTCCTTAGAAGAGCTTTATTGTTAACAGATTATTCTTATTATGCCTTATAATGTGCTGATGAATTCAGGTGGGTCCACAAATGAGCCTCACTAACGATTTACCTTTTTTTAACCCCTTTGCAGCAAGTCAGAAATTATTTCTAGTCTTAAGTTCTGTTATTATTATTATTATTATTATTATTATTATTATTATTATTATTATTATTATTATTATGCTACTGAGCTGGTTTATAAAAACATTATTATTTATTTCTCTTTCAAGTGAAGGCATGT
The DNA here is from genome assembly GCF_001444195.1 of Xiphophorus couchianus. Taxonomy (NCBI): domain Eukaryota; kingdom Metazoa; phylum Chordata; class Actinopteri; order Cyprinodontiformes; family Poeciliidae; genus Xiphophorus; species Xiphophorus couchianus. The sequence goes on from NC_040238.1 coordinate 7,589,970, forward strand.
TGTTGTTGTTTCTCCCGCTCTCTGTGTGTGTTTAGTCGCTGCTAGTTTATTATTATTATTATTATTATTATTATTATTATTTTTGGCTGGATTATTCTCCAAGCCTTCAGTACATTCTAGCTGGTACGCGGCGTGCAGGCGGAGCTCTGTGACCGCGGCACGCCGCTTGTTTACTCTGCAGATCGGGATTTACATCTCAATGCGCCGCGCTGCAGCGCATTCATTTTCCAGACCTTACTTCATCTGAGATCTGTTTCGTTTCAGAAAAGGTAATTGTTGCGTGTTTACTCTGCTGAAGATTCCTACATATAAAAAAAACAAAGCTAGTTGAAAGACAGTCAGTCTGACTTTACTCCTGCCGGCTTTCTTGACTTCACTGTAAATTTCATATTAGGGTTTACAGTGCTGCAGTTCGGGAAGCTTATACAGTAATTATAAAGCATTTTCTTTATAAAAACACATCAGTCACTCACAGAACTGTAGGCTGCATTTATTTAGCCACTATAACAGACAGTTTGATTTCTGATAGTTGCTGCAGAAACTATCAGTGTCTTCTTTGTCTTCAAAAAGACAAAGAAGACACCTTCTTTTTGTCCACTAGAAATTTCTTTCCTGTGTGTTTTAGTAACTTTTCCTGTATGTTAATGTATCTTCCTGCAGGTCTTGGCGAGTCCTGGGGTCATGTGAGCCACAGCTCTCTGGATGGTGTCAGCCTGGAATTAGGCTCCCATCTTTTACAGGTACTGCCTGAAGGCTTCACTTGTAGTACATTGAAAGAAAATTATTATTATTATTATTATTATTATTATTATTATTGTTGTTGATGTTGTTAAGCTAAGCTGGATGGACTGTGTGTATGGAGGGGGGCTTGGTAGCTGTCACCATCTGCCTCCTGCTGCCTTCATTCTCCTTGCTTTGAGAGTGAAATGAGTTGAACACATTCCTGGTCACGCACACATCGTGTCTGTCCTGCCCCTCCTTCCCCCCACATCAGCAGCAACACAATGGAGTGCCTTTGCAGGGCTCCAGGCTAACAAAAAGGAGAAACTAAAAACAAAGGTTGTCTGGCACTGATTGGAATAATTTGTCAATAATACATTATCACTATAAACATTAAAACAAACTTCACTGCTGGAAGGAGAGGACCTCTGAGTGAGGTGAAGTGAGTACACTGATAGTTATGCAAACAGGCAGTTTGCTAAACAAGTACTTAGTAAGAATGGTACAATGGATTTTCATGACAAACTGTTTTCTCTTCTATTAACTATTTTGGCATGTAACTAATACTGACATAGAATAACTCTGAAAGTTACCAACTGTACAACCTCTGTCATAATACAAAAATAATCACATCAGAAACATGACATAAATTAATTAGTTTGAAGTAATATTGCGATAACAGATTTCCAGGTTAAGGAAACAAACCTTTGTCATATAACTTGTATTATTTTAACAAATATCACCATAATTCCAAATAATCTGCAAATAAGACCGACTGAAATACTATGTGCATGGTAATAACACAATGTCAGTACTTCTCACTGACCAATTTTAACTTGAGAATTTAAAGCGTATGCAGTATAAACTTGCATAAAAATCTGCAGACAGGCAGTGAAAATTAAACTTTACTCATCAGGCTGACTCTATCTCTGAAAAATAGTAAATCTGAGTAGCTGATATTTCTTTCAGTTAACTTTATTTTAATAAAAATGTATATATGTTTAACCTTTTTTGACAAAATATTTAGATTAAAAACCTCATTTTCAAGAGACAGTACAGTTACAACATATAAACAGTTAAACACAGGTAACAAAAAAAAATGTATTATGTGAAAGAAATATTACCAAATATGTGAAAGAAATTAGATTCATCCACAAGATTTGGAGCCAAGGATCTGTTGATTTTCACTGAGAAGAAATCAAAAATGATCAGCTTACAGCAGGACTCTCAGTCTGATTAATACTGGACATTTAACAACTTTTTAGACATAATTTCTTGAACGTCTGAAAAAAATTGTAAATCAGTTATTGATCTAACCCATGATCTAAAAATGTCGTTAATGTCAGACTTGAAAAGCTGAAGTTGCAAGCTGTTACTGAAATGCTTTTCTGTCAGACAGTATTAATTATTTCTTTATATTTTCTAGCACATAAAGTCGGTGAGCAATTCTGTTTTGATTATTGGTATACAATTCAATAGCAGTAATAATAATAATAATAATAATAATAATAATAATAATAATAGGCAGAAAACTATTTTACATTGCTATGGAAATTAAAAACTCCTTTGGTTAAACAAATCATTTTATAAAAATTATTCCATCACTTTTAGTTGAGAGCACCTTGCACAGTTTCAGTGTTCAATGCCTTATTCTTTTGACAGCTGTATGGTTGTAACTCTTTCTACTGTGACACCTCCTATACAATTTTAACAATAAATGTGATATTGATAAAAAGACATTTGACTTTTTTTTCAGAAAGAAAAAAAATATTAGTCTTGGTCAGATAATAGTCTTTTTTTTTCTTCCAGACTTTAGATGGATTCATTTTTGTGGTAGCTCCAGATGGAAAAATAATGTATATCTCAGAGACAGCGTCAGTGCACTTGGGTCTATCACAGGTTAGTTTTTAAAAGCCTGTTCTGTTATCCAATTGCACCTTTCACATCCCAGCTCAGAGCTAAATGTTCCCTTCAACAGGTAGAGTTGACAGGAAACAGCATTTATGAATACATTCATCCATCAGACCATGATGAAATGACAGCGGTCCTAACAGCCCACCAACCTTACCATTCCCATTTTGTACAAGGTAATCTCTCATGCAACCCTATAGTTTTGCAAAACGTGAGTCATGAACTTACTGCACAACATGAATAACTTCACAATTTATACGTCTTTGCAGAGTATGAGATGGAGCGCTCCTTCTTCCTAAGAATGAAATGTGTCCTGGCTAAAAGAAATGCTGGTCTCACCTGTGGAGGCTACAAGGTACAAAAGTCACACTGCTGAACCACTCATAATGCTGCTTGGTTCTTTGTTCTTTTATGTACCTTAAAATCTGGAGGATGCGGACACCTGGAGTAAGACAAAGGGTCCACAATAAAGGGATGTCTATTAGGCTCCCAAGAGAACATGAAAAATAAAAAAAGCAATATTGAAACTTAAAATTTGTCATACAGTCTTCATTTAGATTTTAAATTGTTGTGAGATGAAAATTTATTTCTTGCAGGAAATGAAACAGACATCTCTCAAGACATGGTGAAACAATATTGAAGCCGTGTCAACTTTGAAAAACTAATTTATGTTTTTGTAGTTACATTTTATTTAAAAATGTCATGATGGGTGTTATTTATAGCCTTCTCAATAATCGATGGAAAAATCTTTATTGGCATTTCAGCAACCAAACCTTTTTTATAACTCCTTTTATTCCACTGTTAGTTTGAATAATCATATTTGGTGATGAGCTTGCAAAGCCTTCCTGCCATTATTCTTATTATCCACAATTATTTAGTAGATGCTGCAACACTAATTATAAAAATCCCACATACCCTTTTTTTGTGCAAGCTTATCTATCTTTTTCATTTACATGGTTTAATTTTTTAGTATAAACTTAAAAATAGTCAAATGAGCAGTTTCCTAAAAAATCCCTTTATTTGTATAGCATAAGAACAAGAACAATTACACAAGAACTAGTACAATGTCTAGTTTTTTGTAGTCAGAAAAAATACTTTAGTGACAATTGCTCTGCCAAGGAAATTTAGTATTGACATACTTTAGTATGTCAAAACTTTATAATACTTTATTAACCTAATGTCCCTGTCATTTATTTAATTAATGAATTTATTTTTTGCCTCTGAGTCATTTGATTTTGAGTACTGGCCAATCCTGAGGCCCGATCCAATATTTCAAAAATACATTTAAAAAATAAAGAGCAAAGAAAAAGACAAAGGATCTACTTTATTTATCATTTAACAAAACACTGAGGCTGTGTAAGTCAAGTGCAGATATTTTGTTTTGGTGCAGCAATTTTGGTTAAAATTAACATTTGACTAAATGAAGAACTATATTTACATTATATTTAATTTAGAACAGGATCACCAGTACCGTTTGCATGTATAATTCCATTGCAAAGCGGAGTGGGTGGATCTCCTCTCTGCTCTGCTGCATCAAGTCCTCTGTAGGTGTGAGGGGCTCACTGCCGCTCTCAACTCTCGTTGTAACTGCAGTACTATCGAGGCTTTTTTTTCTGTTTTGTTGCCAAAGTCTAAAATAAACCAGAGAAAGCTAGATTTGTCACTTTTTTGAAAAAAATTGCTAGAAGGGTCTGAACAGTTGCGAAATACTGTACAGCAACAACGTCGCTACTGTAAGTTGGCAGCAGTGCTTTACTTCAAGCTGATGCTATGTTCTGTTTCGCTTTACAGCCGTCACTTCTGTAAATTGCCAGGCGCATGTTGCTTTAAGACAGTCTGACTCTGTATCACGTAACTGTATATACCGACTGTTATTCAAGTCAAGTCAAAGTTTATTTATATAGCACATTAACAACAGCCTCAGCTGAACAAAGTGCTTCACAACAAACATCAAATACTAAACAAATAAAATTAAGCTTAGTATTATTCAATGTGTGCTTAGAATGAATATGTATCTGATCCCTGATTGGGATTAACACCAGATTCTGAAACCATGTGATTAGGCCAATTTTCGATGACGTGATCAGATTGGGACATCACTAATTAAATTTCAGTTACGTTTAAATATTAGTACAGTACACTTACAATCTACTCTATAATGGCACTACCATAAATGAAAGTCATTGTCAATAATTGAAGTATCATTAACAACCTAAATGTATTGTTAATACATTTGATTTAGTTATTACATAGGTAAATATGGTATAGTTTTGTACTTCCTGCATAAAACAAATGAGTTCTGTGTCTGAGTCTAACTTCACGTCCAACTATAGATACTGACAAAAGTGTAATCATTGTTGCTATTGAAGGATTAACCATTTTATTATTTTTCGATATAAATAAATCAACTGGAATATTGGTAAATACCACAAGCATGCCCTTTTTTCTTATTCTTCTGAATTAAAATGCCTGATGTATGATTTTGTGTGTGACTCCTCTGGTCCAGGTGATCCACTGCAGTGGCTACTTGAAGATCCGTCAGTACAGCCTGGACATGTCTCCATTTGACGGCTGCTATCAGAACATCGGTCTGGTGGCCGTTGGTCACTCGTTACCACCCAGTGCTGTAACAGAAATCAAACTGCACTGCAACATGTTCATGTTCAGAGCCAGTCTGGACATGAAACTAATCTTCCTTGACTCACGGTGTGCTCTTTCTTCTATGGTGAAGCCAATCTGCCTGTACACACTTGGATACATATTAATGTCAATTATTGTGACTAAAGTATACTATTTAAAGCAGAGTAATTATTATACACCTTGTTGATGTACTGTACTCAGACACATGAGGACATAAAACTGCACTGTAAAACATTTGAAGGTGGATCAAATAGAAAATGATTCACCTGCTGCCTTGAAAATGCAATTTAAGACAACAAGAACATTGTATCGGTTTTAAGTCAGAAATTAAAGTTCATGAAGTTGATTTAACAAGAGGCAAGTTGTCTAAACATTGGTTTTTAAATTCACTAATCTTGAATTGAGTTTTAACTTAATACTGCAAATTAAACCAAATAATTATTTCACAATATGCAAGAAAAAACTGCCTTCACCTAAAAAGCATATATTTCTCTATTATGTTCACCCACAATATCAAGTTAAAATAACTACTTGTTTTACTTTAGAATAATTGAAATTCTTGTTTAAAATTGCATGAACAAAATTTCATGAATTTTATTAAGCATCACAATGAATTCAGCTCAAAAATATTTAGTGCTAACAGGACATTATCCTTAAGCTTTGGAAACTGTCAGTTGCATTAAAGTAAACATTTGCTTTAATAACACACAAAAGCCAGATCAATGTAACACACTTCCATCTCACTCACGAAGGCACACAAGATACAAAAACATGCCACTAAGCACACTGGGAATTAGTTCCCACTCCCGTCTTTTTCTTCTTTCATTTTTTAAGTGCTAACTTAAAAACTCTAGTTTATTCAACTCCTGGAGGTTTGACAAAATTAATAAAAAGTTAACACAACTTAGTTTGTCCTTTATACTTCAGACTCACACATTTAGGTTCAAAATCTAAAACACGCTAAATTTATTTGACTTAAAGAGTTGAAGATGGTACACACAACCAAATGTGGCTCAAATGTTTTATAGTGTTTTATCAGAGCTAAATGGTTTGTGTCTTCTCAGAAGAGGTAACAGCTCCCTGTAATGTGGGTCACTCCATGTAATGAAAAGCATTTTTGTGTTGTCTTCCTCAGAGTTGCAGAGCTAACAGGCTATGAGCCTCAGGATCTCATAGAGAAGACTCTCTATCATCATGTCCACATCTGTGACTCTTTCCACCTGCGCTATGCACATCATTTGTGTAAGTTTAGATTTTATTCAATTTTCTTCTTCTGTAGAGAAGAAAATCTGTTACAGCTTTACAATGCTGTTGGATATTACATTCCTTTTTTATTATACAAGGACATTAAGAAATATATGTCTTAATGTCATATATTTAAGACATATTAATTTTTAATATATGTCTTAATATATACATATATATATAGGAATTTCGTTTAGACAGCAATTTCATTTAAATTTCTGTATAAACAAAACAGCAATTCGTTTAATTGCTATTTGTTACTGGAAGTAGTTGCTGCGGCACTGCACCAAACTGATAATGAGTTGGCATGACTTTGTGTATATGTTTGTGTGTCATTTTTAAACATCTCCAGCTAGTTGAGGTGCAGAGAGCAAGTGAATATTGTTGTTTTGGTTTTATAGCTCATCTATGTCATCTTTGATAGTCTTCACCATAAATACCCATCAGACCTAATGTACTTCTATTGTGTGTGTAGATCTTCACCACATGGCTGACTCCTTTCTCTTCTCCTTGTAGTATTGGTGAAAGGTCAAGTCACAACAAGATACTACCGTTTCTTGGCCAAACAAGGTGGTTGGGTCTGGGTTCAGAGTTATGCAACTATTGTGCACAACAGCCGCTCATCCCGACCTCACTGCATTGTCAGCGTCAATTATGTCCTTACGTAAGTGTTGTTCCAGCTCCTGGAACCATACTTTCTAATGTCTGTTAGATTCGATTGTGCTATGTTAAGAAGCTGGTGAGATATTTCCTCGCAAAAGACTTTGTGAAACACTGAGTTGTTTGAGTTTGATCTTTAAAAAAAGAGTGCTACTCTTTTTACGTGTAGTGTTGCTTTGAATTCAAACTTGATCTGAAACTTTACTGTAGAGATGTTTACATTCAGCTTGCACTCTCTGCCTGAGGTGTCTTGATGATGTGCATTTCTTCCTGAATAAAAGTGGACCAAAGAAACAGCTGGCAGAGCAAGTTCTAAGAGTGAAATTTAAGACTAGGCTTAAAAAGACCTTAAAATCTTACTTCAATTTCTAAATTAAATATTAAGTACAGTTTTTTAATAAATAAATTAGTCAGATTAGAAACAGAAATGGTAAGTTGAAGAAGCAGCAACTTGTATTTGCTTAATAACTGCTGCTTGTTGGATGCATCACTCAGAATGGTTTGCACTTTGATGCAAACATCTTGACTTAGCATTGTATCAGAGTTCTTTCATTGGTATTTTGGTTAGGTGTGGAGAAGGTTTCATTTGATGTCTTTAAAAATCTTTTAGTTGATTCTTAAAACGGTTAAGAATCCAGGACCTGCCTCATGCAAGCAATATTGTGTAAAATTGAAATTTTTTTAGCTTTGCATCATGTTATGATGTTATTCCCTCATCAAAAATATACGTGGAGTGTTGCTTTGATTTTTTCATGCATGTTTGAGAAATCCTTTAATCTCCTTGGCAACCATTCCGCCTCATAGGTCAGCCCTCCCCTGCAACTCCCCCGCTCTACCTCTTCAGACTAGCAGCAGCAGCAATTAGCAGACACCTGGTGGGAATGTGCATCTACTGAGCTCATCATACAAACTACTTCTCAGTGGAACGCTGGTAAAAACATTGTTAAATTTTTTTATGAAGGAACATTGTGATGGCTTCCTGAAGGTGGCGTGTCAGAAAGAAGAGGAGCCTAACCCTAACCCTGGAAAATATATAATACTGCCTCTTTAAATGACTGTCTATGAGAAAGTATCAATAATAAACAAGGAAATTAAAGATTTCTTTTTATTGCAGATGTGAAACTATGAATAAACTGCACAAGCAGTATGTGTAAAGGTAGTGGGGTCAGTGTAAGATGTCAGATATATCCACAGAGTAGACAGGGATGACTGAGATCACTGTGCTGTCTTTCAGTGATTGAGAAGATAATGAGTAAATGTAATGAATTTATGCAAACCCTTGCTGAGAGCCAATTAACTTTAAATGAATTTTAAAAAATTACATGCATTCTGCAAGCAAGTACTTGGCAAAAACATGGCAAATGTTTTAAACTCATTTCTGTTCATGTGGTTTTTATTGCTCCTGCTGAAGACTAAAGCAAACTGAAAACAGAAAAAATTGTATTTGATTTTGCTCTCCTGCTGTTCTTAGTCTGCAGATATTCTTCTGTTATCTCAAAGTACAGCCTCTGTTACAGAGTTTGCTGTACATGCTTATGTGTTGGCTTTGACATTACTGGCAGCTCTCCTGTGGCATATTCTCCTGGCAGTTCAGTTGTAAATATGGGGGCAGAAGCTGAAGACTGTCTGCCTGCAGACAGAGGCTGATTTTATCCAGTAGCAGCAGTTCAGTTGTAATGTGTTTTCAGGCAGATTCAAAAATTAACCAGCAATTTTTTTCTACATAGTCCACACTGCAATATGCGGAAGAGATAGTTTTCTGTACTGTTATTTCTTTCTTTTATCCCCTTTCCAATGAGCTTATTTCACAGATGTACAAGGGAACACAAGAACGAATAAAGCCAATAAAACCCTCCATTAAGCAGCATGGCTGGCTGCATTCAGAGGTGGAGAACAGCTTGGCACATATTTTCTCCTCCTCCTACAATAAATCCTAACAGCTTTATTTTGATGGCCTTCTAATTAATAGGTTGTAAAGTTGATGAGCGTTTATGGGCTTTAACTTACTATACCACGAGTGAATCCTTATTTTCCTCCTAATCTCAATATTCTTACTATTTCTTAAAGTGAACTGAAAATGAGGCATTTTTCTATCAGTGTTTCTCTCTTTGCATAACACATAGAAGAAAAGATAAAGCAATGCAGTAGATTGTGATATCTAGAGCTAATTTGCGCAGTAGCTTAAGTGTATGCAGTGTTAGATAATGCAAGGGATGGAGGCACTTCACCTGAATGTGAACTCCTGCTGTGTGTTTAGCCTTGATAGCCTCCACTCTTCATGCCCCAGGTTTGGAGATCTTCCATAGCCACCATTTCTCTCACAGTCAAATGTAGAGACTTTATTTCAAGCTTAGTTAAATAGGTTATTGTTATGTTATGTCTTCTGGTCTTGCTAAAGTAATATTGGCTCTATTACAGCTACTTCAGAAAAGCTGCTAATGCTGTTGAATCCTAAAGTCTCTGCATTGGTTGCCTGACTGTTTTAGAATATATTTTAAGGTGCTCTTACTGATATTATACATAGGCTGTGAATCCCTATTTGAACTTGTGCAGACCCTCAGGTCTCCTTTTATCTAAACAGAGAATTAAAACACACATAGAAGGATCTTTCTCCTATTGCAGCCTTCAGCTCTGGAAGAACCTTACTAAGGACCTGAGAGCAGCAAGAGTTTAGATGTGTTGAATCGCATTGTTGATCTTCTTGTTGACTTCCAGTTGTGGGTTGAGATGTACACAAGTGGACGCAATTGTTAAAAAAAAAAGGCCAGAGGCGGCTCTGGGGCGCACTGCACTGAAGTTGTGTTGTTTTTCCTCCGACACTTACCAGCATGTCCAGCCCTTTAAATATGGCAATGTCAACAAGATTGTTTTAAAAACCACAAACAATCTATTCAATCTGGCTTTAGTTTATGCTTATAACTATTTATCATTTCTGAAGTTTTCTCATTTTATTGGTATTTATCTTATAAATACTCTTAGGAGTACTGTCAAGTCTTTTTCTCCAAAATATGTATCATTTTAGATTGTATTTTTTTGTTTTTGTTCAGTATAACTTCAGTGTTTTAAAACTTGTATTTATTTCTCCATGTAGTGTTTTGTTTTGTTTGTTTTTTGTGCAAGTCTACATGATTGTGTTTTCAAAGTTCCTCATCCACTATAATTGGATGTTTAATCTCTCTTCTAATTTTTCATAATTCGTTAAATGTTTCATTCAAAAATAATATCAGGCAATATTTTAACAAGTTTCCACCTTGTATTGCTTTACGTAGTTTTACTACAGCTTGTCAGCTATGTCACGGGATATATCCCAGGGATAAGCACTGCTTTAAAGTCACTAGTTAACCAACGTGTAAAATTCTGTCTGACAAATAATTAAACAGTCTATGACTTTTACGGGAATTTCATTTTAAAAGTGAGAGATGGAATATCAAGAAGACACTCTAGAAAATTAAATATTTAAATAAAAAATAATTTGCATTTCATTGAGTGAAATAGGTATTTCATCCCCTAACAACAATGACTAACATTGGTTGCCACAGACCACTGACACACCCTAATCTCAGTGAAGTCATTACCTGGATTAGAGGCACCTGTTCCAAATTGTCACCTGTATAAAAGGTCACCTCCCAACAGACTCAGTGACACGACTATTTCCAACAGTCTGTAAAGGCAACGAAGGCAAGGAATCCTTATTCAAGAGGAAGGATTCCTGTTAATGTGTCTGCACGGGAGAGGGTCTGGTTCGGAGCTCGGAGGGGAACGGACATTTCCAGAAGCCACGTATGATTGCGGTAGCGCGAAGACGGGAAAGTTTTTAACTGAACTTTTGATGATAAATGTGACTTAAATCAGAACATGGCAATGATGGATTTAGAAAGAAGTGACTGGAATAGTGTGGATTGTAGTGACGAGGAAGGGATAAGTAGTCAAAATGAAGAAAAAGAGTGGGAAAAGGTGAGGAAGGATGATTAGAAGCAGCGAACTGCTGAAAGAGAGGAAAAAGAGAAGTGAGGAAAGTACAGAAGACACTGATAGTCAAAGCATTGAGGAAAGAGCAGAAGAATCAAAAAATCCAACTATGAATATTATAGTAAGATTTGATGAAGAAGAAGGGGTTAAGAAGATTGATCCACTTAAGTTAACAAAAGCACTTAAAGAGCATTTTGGAGAAATTAAACATGCTAAAATATTGAGAGACGCAAATCTTCTGATTGGATGTAATTCCGAAGTTCAGGTGGAAAAAGCGAAGAAACTTGGTTGGGTGTGTAAAGTCAAAGTTAGAACAATTGTTAGAGTGAGTGAAAAAAGAAATGATGAAAGTAAAGGAATTAATACAGGAGTGCCTTTATGTGGAAATATGAAAGATTTAGTTGGGAAATTAAAAGAACAAAATAGGGAAGTAAAAGGAGCACGAAGACTGACAAAGGGTCCAGAGAAAGTTGAAACAGAAACTGTGTTGGTGGAGTATGAAACAAAGGAGGTTTTCTTTGGTTTGATAAGATTTAGTGTCAGGGAATTTGTGCCTAAACCAGTAAGATGTTTCAACTGTCAGGAATTTGGCCATGTTGCAAAAATGTGTAAAGGAAAAAGGAGATGTGCCCGATGTTCTGGAGACCATAAATATGGAAAATGTGGAGTTGAAGTTAAACCAAAGTGCTGCAGTAGTGGAGGAGAGCATAGTGTCGCCTTTTGGGGATGTGTATAATTGTTTGCTGTGATGAAACAGCTAACAATTATACAGAAAACAAAGGTTATGCAGAAGCATGTAAAATGGTTGAAAAAGAGAAACAAAATGGAAAATTGTTGACAGGAGAAAAACAAGTAATCCAAAAGGTTACGGAAATGGTTGAAAAGAAAATAGAAGAGGAAAAAAAAAGAAAATTCTGACTTTTATTGCAGGAGTAATAAATGCAACCTCAGATGTGAAATCAAAGATGGAAAGGATTCAGATTATTTTTAATAATCTGCCATAGCTTAGATTTGAAGAATATTTGATGGGAAGACATAAGGGGAGAACTATGTAGTCAAACAAGTCAAGAAGGATCATGTGGGTCATTTTCCTTTCTTTTCTCTCATAATTTTAATCTTACAATGGAATGCAGGGAGTCTTTTGTCAAATGGTCAAGATTTTAAACTGTTTATTTATGAGCAAGAAGTAAAACCTGATATAATTTGTATACAGGAAACATGGCTGAAGCTTTTTTGGACTTCCGAGTACATGGATATATTGCAGTAAGATATGATAGAAAATAAGGAAATGGGGGTGGGTGTCTTTCTCTGATTAAGGAAGTTATTGCATACAAATAATTGAAAGGAAAGGGGATTTGGAGTATGTAGCAATTGAAATATGGGTAGAAGAGAAGGTAATATTGATTATAAATTTTTACAATCCCTGTAAGAAGCTTGAAATAAGTAAACTTGAGGAGATGGACATGAAAGGAAATACTATTTGGTGTGGAGATTTTACTGCACATCATTCATTATGGGGAGGTGAAAAAGTTGATTATAATGGTAACGTTTTAGAAACAATTTTAGATAGTAATGATCTTGTATGTTTGAATAATGGTAAGAAGACAAGAATTGATATTAATTCAGGTAAGGAATCTGTATTGGATTTATCATTTGTTTCTAGTTGGTTAGCTACATTGTCCATGTGATTGGCAAGTTAAAAATAAGCCTTTTGGTTGTGATCATTATATTATAACCAACAATATAAGGATGGGTCAGGTACAGAGTCCTGAAATGATAGGAGGAAAGTGGATATTTGGGAAAACAAATTGGGAAAAAATTAATAACTTATGTGAATGTAGCGTTTTAAATGTTCAAAATGATTTGAGTATTGAAAGTATAAATCAAGAGATCAGTCAGTGTATTTTAGCAGCTGCTGAGGAGTTTATTTCAAAGACATCAGGGAAAAATAGGAGAAAGTTAGTTCCATGATGGAATGATGAGTGTAGAACAGCAGTCAGAGAAAGAAATAAAGCATTTAAATTGGTTAAAAGGTCTCATAATTTTCAACATTTAATTGAATATAGAAACACAGGCAAAAGTAAGAAGAACAATAAGAAGAGCAAAAAGAATATATTGGAGAGATTTCTGTAACAAAATTGGTAGCAGTACAAAGATAGGGGAAGTTTGGGGAATGATCAAAAAATGGAGGGGGGATAGAAGAGATTGGAGTTATCCGATACTTAGTAAAAAAACAATATAGTAGCAATAAATGATAGGAAAAAGGCTGATATTTTAGTAAGCACGTTTGTGGAGATACATAGTGGGAAAAATTTATCAGTTAATGAAATACAGGGAAGATAGAAAACTAAAAGGAAAAATTATAAAGTTTTAAGAAGGAAGGATAACTTACTGGTGATTTGATGAATTATCCCTTCTCTATTGGAGAACTGAAAAGCGTTATGGATAGAACTAGGAATATTGCTCCAGGTAAAGACTAAGTGTGTTATACTATGTTAAGGCATGTGAGTGATGACGTTTTAAATAAATTATTAATTTTGTATAATAAGAGTTGGAAAGAGGGGAGACTGCCTTGTAAATGGAAAGAAGCCATTGTTATTCCGATAAAGAAACCTGGGAAAGATCAAAGTAATCCTTGAAACTACAGACTGATTGCTTTAACTTCTAATATGTGTAAACTGATGGAAAGGATGGTGAACGAGAGATTAATACAATATTTGGAGTCAAGAAATATAATTGCTCCTTATCTGAGTGGCTTTCGTAGAGGGAGAGGAGGTATAGATCCTGTTTTATGAAGAAGATGATATTAGAAAAGCTCAGATTAATAAGGAAACTGTTGTTGCTGTGTTTTTTGATGTAGAAAAAGCATAGAGAGAAGGGTTAATGATTAAATTACATCAGATGGGTATAGGAGGTAATATGTTTAATTGTTATGGGATTTTTTATGTGATAGAGCTATTCAAGTCAAAATAGGATCTCATGTTTCACAATCATGTAAAATAGAAAATGGAAGTCCTCAAGGAAGTGTGGTAAGCCCAACATTATTCTCAGTTATGATTAATGATATTTTTAAAGAATTATCAATTAGTTTTGGCAAATCACTTTTTTCAGATGATGGAGCATTATGGAAAAGGGGAAGAAATGTAGAACATCTTATTTTAAACTTCAGGAAGGCATAGATTAAGTGGGTAAGTGGGGGATAGAGTGGGGTTTTAAATTTTCAATTGAGAAGACAGAATGTTTTTTACAAATAAAAAAATTGGGGTTGATAAAAAGTTGTATTTATATTGGAAAGAGTTGGAAAGGGTTGACTGTTTTTGTTTTTTGGGAGTAGTTTTTGATAAGAAGCTAACTTGGGAAAATCATATAGAACATATGGAGAAAAAGAAAAAGGTTCTTAATATGAGTTGTTTAGCAGGTTGACCTGGGGAGCAAGTTTTGAATCATTTAAAAATGTTTATGTGTCACTAATTCGGTTAAGAATAGATTGTGGGAGTGTGGTGTATGGCTCAGCGGCTAAAACTAGGTTAAATTTTTTTTATGTTATTCAAACTAGAGCATTGAGAATTTGTTTAGGGGCAGTTAAATCAACTCCAGTATGTGCTTTACAAATAGAATCAGGAGAAATGCCATTATGTATCAGAAGACAACAGATAATGGTTAATTATTAGATAAATTTAAAAGGACATAATGAAGATCATCCAATTAATAACGTATTGGAAAATTGTTGGGAAAGAGGAAAGGAACACATTAATAGTTCTGGGTGGGTTGAGGATGACAGAGCAAAAGCATTTAATGTATATAACACAGAATTTAGTCCAACAGTATTGTGGCCTTTGAGACCTACATGGACATGGAAATATGTTAATATAGACAGATCATTATTAAATATTAAGAAAAGAAATATAACAGATATTTGCCAAGAATTTTATGATCAAATACAGAATAAATATAATGAATATTTGCAAATTTATACTGATGGTTCAAAAGACCCAAAAAATGAAGCAACCAGTATAGCAGTAGTGATTCCTGAATTAAAGGTTAATATTTCAAAATGAACATCTAATTATCTCGGTATATATGCAGTAGAATCATGTGCCATATTATTAGCTTTAGAATGGGTGAAGGATACTAATATAAATAAAATAATAGTTTGTAGTGATTCATCATCTGCATTGTTGAGTATTGAAAAGGAACGTACAAATAATCATCAAAATATATTATATGAGGTTATGGCTGTTCATAGAATATGTGAACAAAATAAAAATGTAATATTATTTTGGACTCCTGCTCATGTGGGTATTTTGGGTAAAGAAAGAGCAGATAGGTTGGCTAAGGAGGCTATTAAAAAAGAAGATATTGATATGCTAGTAAAGTTATCTAAATCTGAAGGCAAAAGCATAGTTTGGAGAGATAGTAAGAAGTTATGGAAAATTAGGTGGGATAATGAAATAAATGGAAGGCATTCATATAAAATACAAAATACAGTTGATGTAGTAAGGATTAGAGGAATAAACAGGAGAGAGGAAATAATTCTAAATAGAATAAGAACCGGTCACAGTTTTTTAAATGCAACTCTTTTTAAGATGGGGGAAACATCTTTCTGGTTATGTAGTTGGTGTGATACTGTAGAAACAGTGGAACATGTTTATATTAGTTGTAGAAAATATGTAAATCAAAGAAGATTATTAAAACGGAATTAGGTTTTAATAGGGAATTGAAATTTGAGAATGTGGTTGATCAGTTAAATAGTATTGAGGGGGAAAAGAAGATTTTTTGTTTTTAAAAAAATACTGGGATCATTATGAGAATTTGAGGTATAGATATTAGGATCCAATAGATGGCAGTAGTGAACAATAATAAAATCTAAAGAAGAAGAAGAAGACGACTCAGCAACATGCCAACCTCTCCACATGGGCAAGACTAAAGAGCTGTCTAAAGATGTCGGGGACAAAATTGTTGACCTACACAAGACTGGAATGGGCTACTAAGCCATAAGTAAGAAGCTGGATGAGAAGGTGACAACTGTAGGTGCAATTATTTGGAAGTGTAAGAAGTACATTACTGTCAATTAACCTAGGCCTGGCGCTCCATGCAAGATGTCTTCTCATGGAGTCTTATTGATTGATTGTGAGAAAGTTTAAAATTCAGCCAAGAACTATACGGAAGGAGCTGGTTAATGATCTCAAGGCAGCTGGGACCACAGCCTCCAAAAAAACATTGGTAATACACAAAGACGTAATGGTTTAAAATCCTGTAGTGCACGCAAGGCTCTTCTGTTCAAGAAGGTTCACATCCAGGCCTGCCTCAAGTTTGCCAATGAACATATTAATGACTCTGTGAGAGACTGGGAGAAGGTGTTCTGTGTAACAGTTGTTAAAAGGGTCAACAACGTCACACTGGACTCAGGATCTGCACCAGTTTATTCCTCAAAGACACAGTGTGGGGACACGCTCAACCAGTGGGTACAGCAGACACACAGTCAGATCCCAGCAGCGCAGTTAGCCAGCTTCTCCTTATATTTATATATATATATACAGTGTATCATAAAAGTGAGTGCACCCCTCACATTTCTGCAAATATTTAAGTATATCTTTTCATGGGACAACACTGACACAATGACATTTTGACACAATGAAAGGTGGTCTGTGTGCAGCTTATATAACAGTGCAAATTTATTCTTCCCTCAAAATAACTCTAAATACAGTCATTAATCTCTAAACCACCGGCAACAAAAGTGAGTACACCCCTTAGTGAAAGTTCAATATTTTGCGTGGCCACAATTATTTACCAAACTACCTTAACCTTCCTGGGCATGGAGTTTACCAGAGCTTTACAGGTTGCCACTGGAATTATATTGACAACAAATGGAATAAAGAAAAATAAAATTATGTACAAATAGGCGTCAAAATATATATGAATGCATAATGCAAAATAATATTAATAAAAATCAAAAATTTAATACAAAGCTCAAAGTTCCTGCTTTATGTAAAAAAATGTATAAAGGACCAATTCTGAAATACATTTCTTAAATTAAAAGACCTGATGTGCTTGCCAACAAGGATTTTTCCACCAAGTATTTGCACAAGAATGCGTTGGCGAACTCAAACGCAACCTGACAAGATGAAGACCAAACAAAAGATTTCGAAAGACTGACAAGTTTAGTCAGCGGACTAACCACATGTGATTTTTCTTTTTTTTTTTTGCAAAACCCCTGATAAAAACCACACATACCCAAAAATCGACGTAGAGCTTTTTTCATTTTATTACTATTATTATTTTTTATTTTATTTTTTTTACATTTTATGCAGATTATGGATTTTCATGCCACATTCATTTTTATACATACTGACTTGTGGGTAAAATAAATTTTTTGTGTGTACGCCACTTTATACATAGACCCCAGGTGTGTGGCAATA
Source organism: Xiphophorus couchianus (assembly GCF_001444195.1). Classification (NCBI taxonomy): domain Eukaryota; kingdom Metazoa; phylum Chordata; class Actinopteri; order Cyprinodontiformes; family Poeciliidae; genus Xiphophorus; species Xiphophorus couchianus. Next base: position 7,607,534 of record NC_040238.1, read on the forward strand.
AAAGCAATCATGGTTGTTTGCTTTTAAAGCAACTGATGGCACATTTCGACGCACCCGCCTTGGAGATGCATTTTTTTTCATTCGGATTGAACGATTTTCTGAGATGAATTTTGTGAAGAAAACACACTTTTGTGACTTAAAATAAACTCGTCAGCCAAAAGTGCTGCGTTTGTTAAAGATGACACTTTGTTTGTTTAGATAAGTCACAATCTGTTCAGGAGACACTTTTTAAACTCTTCCAACAAAATGAGTGATTTCAGATCATCAGTAGTTGTAACTTTACACAAATGACACCATTTACCAAACAAAATGTTCTTCTCTTGCACAAACTCAACCAATGTCTGATTAGCAGTTTTATTAAGATTCCTAATTTCTGATGATATGCTTCAGGGACAAGTTCGTAAGTTTGCAACACAATTTTCTTAAGAGTTTCATAATCTAATCTCTCTTTTCTTCTATGTCAGCTTAACATCACACGCAGACCCGTTGCCACGACACCCAACAAACAGCTCCAAGAGTGCGTTCAAGTGTATCAGGAACATAAAAAACACAAAAACATTTACCACACAAAAAGTACGTAAAAACACCAAAACATTCGGTCCATTACAGTTGTATGTAATGGACCACTAAATAATTGTGGTGTTCCAGGACTTTTCAAATGGAGATGTTGCAAATCTTTGAACTGCTTTGACTTGTATATGGATTAGTGTTTGTGTGGTGAGATATTGAAACGAAAAGGTGACATGCATGTAGAATGAATCACTATTTTTCTCATCCAGGTTTTTTTGTTGCCTCAAACTAGATTCATCTTGGATGGTAATAACACTTAGGCAAGAAATCAATTCCCATTTCCCAGTAGTGAGATGTCCAAGCTTTCCTTGTGCCTGATTATCCAGACATAGATCTTAATCTCCCTGTGTATTTGATAGGACAGATTTTCACTGTGGATTGTTTGTTAAAGGCCTTGCTGCAATCCTTCTGGTAAAACAAGTTTCCCAACAGCCGCTACAGCCTTCTTAACACATCCCAATTCTTCCCAGGAGTTATGCTCATACAGACACAAAAATGCAGCACTTCACATGCTGCTCCTTTTAAGCTCCATGATTAGGCTTTAATTTCCAACAGATGGCGAGGATTTTCTTCTCCTAAAAGAAAATGCACAGGCATACAAGAACTGTTTGTGGCCTTTAATAAACAGCCACGGTGCTGGGAAATCTCTTTGTGTAGCTACTGACCAAAACATTTGTGCTTTTTTTTTGTTAGGGAAACAGAATATAAAGGTCTTCAGTTTTCTCTAGATCAGGTTACATCCAAGGCCTCCTTCCCGTTCAGCACCAATAGTATCACCAACAGCCTTCCAGAGAACTGCAAAACCCTCAAAAGCAGAGTGATGCGCCCCAAGACCAAATCTAGACTTTCACCATACACTCAGGTGAGATTTCTGTGTTTTGTTGCAATACCATTCAGATTACAGGTTACAGGTTGTGCTGCAAATGAGTGAACTGGGGTCATTGCAATAAAACTGTTTCTGAAAGCAGATAGAGCACAAGCAGCATGTTATGCAAATGAAAATGACTTATTCAATCCTAAGAACATTTACAGTTCTGGTCAGTGGGTTACACACAACCATCATGGGCATGACATTAACATTGTTTTTAACATTTTACTTAAAGAAATTTATACAAGGTCATACAAGGTCAATATTGTACATATATGAACATTTAAATTAAAAAAGGAGATGCTGAGAGTTCTAGAACAGGGGTCCTCAAATCCCAGCTTTGAGGGTTGGTGTTCTGCAACTTTTAGATGTGTCCCTGGTTCAACACAGTTCAACAGTGACATGCACAGACATTTTGGGGGGCAGGTTTTCAAGTTTGAAAAAAAGGGCACCTTGTGCAACAAATGAAACCACCGGCAAATTGTTGATTGCGCTTCTTGCACAATTTTCTAAATCTTACTTCCAATTCATATAAACTCATTCAAAAAAAAAAAAACAACCACTTTTGTCTTTGAAGTTATCTTCCAACAAAAACCAAGTTCAAGTAACGGTGAACGGTGAGCACAATTTGTTAAATTTGAAACCAAATATCAGAAGCCCATACCACCATTCCTGGGCTTCAGGTACAGCCCATGTTCCTCCTTCAACCATCGACCAGAAGGCTGTCACAAATTTAGCTACATCCATCCACCACTTCTTCAATCCAGACCACGCTGTCACTCTGCTTCACCACTGATCTCCACAGCCTTAAAAAACACCTGAGTTGGACATCTGCAACACATTGGCATTACTGTCCTCCACACAGACACTCTGGTTATATGCTCTCCTATAATTTCACATTGCCTACCTCCATCCCTTTTATTTGGTCATGTCACAATCCAACTCCCTTCTTCCGTCATTACAATAAACAGTATGTGAATCTGCCCAAATTCCATCTACTCCACTGGTCCTCAGAGTCTATCACAAAACAACATAATCTGAAAGCGACTCTGCTAAAAACTCGTTCCCTCAACAATAAAAACCACATTCATTTATAACTGAAAATATTTTTGACTTTCTCTGTCTCACTGAAACCAGAGATGAAATAAACCCCTGGATTATTTCTCTTTAAACCAGACCACACCCCTGGTTTTACATACATTAAAAAAGCTTCCCTGAGGAGCATGGAGATGGTGTTAGAGCTGTACATAGAAAGGACATTTTAACAACATTCTTGTTGTTCTTTCATTTGAACATATTGCTTTATTGCTAGTCATTACAGTCATTTATCAATTCCCACTTCACCTACTACTCAAACCTTACATACTCTGGTGCATCTAGCCCAAGGCTCCACTGTAAATAAACACTTTTTATCCCAGTGATGACATCTCCAACTCCTTTACAGCAGATTACAATAATTAGATTACCACCACCTTTGCCTCAATCTCCCCACATGATCCCTTCGTTGCAGTACTGGTCTCTCCTGTTACCTCAGTTGAGATGTCCAAGCTCATAGCAGGGATGTAAAGCTTCACTTGTACTTTGAACACTGTCTCATCCTGTACATGCTCCTCCTCAGTTACATTACCCATAGTCAAACTCCCTCAAACTAAACTGTGACAAGTTAGACATCAACATGGGTCCCAAATTCCTTACCAAATCATCAACAACTTCAGCCCCACCATTGACAGCACCACTTTGTTTCCACCCACTCACATCTGCAACTTTGGGGTCATGTTAGACAGTAACCGCTCCTTTGAACACCATGTCACCTCATCACAAGAACTGCCTTCTTTCATCTAAAAAATATTGCTTTCCTCCGTCCATCACTCCCCTTCTCATCCATACAGTCTTCATCACCTCCAGATTGGACTACTGTAAAAATTCTTCATGATTCATCATCCAAAGTTCTCAGTAATCTCCAGCACATAAAAATCTCTGCTGCACACCCACTCCCTATGGGAGCAAGGCTCAGTACAGCAACTACCTGTACACTACATGTACAGTACATAAGCATGCACTGATACATTTAAATAATCTATTAACAATTACAATATTACTGTATTATATCTGTCAAACATAAAGTTACCACAAAGTTCAGATTTCTTTGCTCAACATCTACAAAAAGTCTCATCACACAAATGGCCAAAATTATACCTGCCTGATTGCCCAGTTGACTGTGCATCATTAGATGTACAGCTTCAGTTCAGTTAGTAAGCAGGTCATATTTTCATTGTTGTGGCTCCAACATGCACCACTGCACCCCCTTTTGTCCTGCCTGCCAGTCTTCATATAAAATCCACAAAGCTATTCTGAATTACTGATGCTGTAATTCTCCTCCTGATTATCTTTATCACAGGAAGCCATTATGCTGCCATGCTTACTGCTGGGCCTATATTCCCCTCGCTACGATGCCCTTTCTTAGCAACCATAGGCGAGTGTTCAACTATGTCCATTTATGTGTCCTTTTTTATGTTTATTTTTTTCTAACCAGTTTACTTATTGTTCAAAAGTGTTCTAAGGGCACAAAAATAATCAAAAAAGAGTTGAATAGTGGTGAAATAAAAATCACTGCAGGTGTATGTTTTATAATTAGGGATCCCTGCTAAATGTACAGCTTACAGAGCTGTACATTACAAAACCTAAAACAATTACATTTAAGACATGATGATTGTATGTAAACTTCTGACCATAACTTCCAATTTGTTTTAAGTATTTGGGTATTACGGGTGTTTTGTAGAAGAACTATGGTCTCTTCTTCTTTCAAAAGATTCCCTTTTTCTTTGAGAGTTATCTGTTATGATCTGTTATCAAGATCATAACAGTTATCTGTTATGATCTTGGATTCTAAGATCATAAATGTATCCTTCTTTTGTGTCTGTACAGAAATGTAAAAATGTTATTTCTCCTAAACTGCTATTTAAGTTGGTTCCAGCCCACTGTTCAGACCTCACCTACAATGGGGGATTGCAAGTGCAATTTCTTTGATTTGTGCAAAGCTGACTCCTTTGTGAGTTCTAATTGAGTCAGTAGGTTAAGGACTACAAAAGCAGTTCTTGGCGAAAAGCCTGTTCAGTTTCTTCAGGCAGCAGTACAGAAATCTGACTGTTAACAACCCAGTTTTTTGCATGACACATAACCCTTTCAGCAACTGGCTTGCTTTGGTGGATGGGTGCCAAACAATAAAAAAAGTCTGGCATGTCCCAGTGAATCTGATCGGGTTTTCTAACCTATAGCTTATTGATGTATTTGCAAATTGTTTTACAAAAAACTCAAACAAGATTTTTTTTATTTTTTGCATGTGTTAAAACTTGTTTGCTGTCCACAGTAATATTCAAAGGAATTCCTACATTTTTAAATAAAATCCTGAAACCCAACAGTTTTATTTGCCAAGTTTCTTAACATATTTCTTCTTGCACACTCTCTCCATGTTACAGTATCCTAGCTTCAACACAGAGTCTGACCTGGACAGTCCATGGGGAAGCAGTCCTCTCACAGACTCGGCTTCCCCTCAGCTGAGTGAACACATGGAAGCCTCTTACAGCTGCAGAAACCTATCTGATCCACAGAGTCTCTGCTACAATTTATCTGAAGAGCAGCACCACACCACCAGTGATATCCATGCACACGGTCAAGGGCAGAGTTGTGAGAGGGGTCGATGTGATGCAGGTAGATATTTTCTTGGAGCTCCACCAACCAGCAGGGATACATGGTTCAGCACAGCTCAGTCCTTTATACCACTGAGTAAAAGGTATTTGAACAACCATGATGGATACAATAGCAGTTTGGCAAGCATCTCAGCAATCCAGAGCAAGCAAGGTAAGGACTTACAACATGGCTAAATATGTCCTACCTAAATATGTGAGCAAGAGATAGACATAGTGTGACCAAAACTAGAAAGGAAAGGAAGCTCTTGTGTCAACTGCAGTAATATTGATTCAAGTTCATTCTTCTGACTGTTGTGTTTTTATTCTTTCTCTTTCTACAGGCCGAGCCCACTGGGAGGAAGACAGCATAGTCAGCTCTCCAGGTGGAGACTCAGTCAGTGACTCAGGAGATCTGTATCAAGCAGATCACCATTCCTGCAGCCCAGAGGAGCCCAATAAAATTGAGACTCTGATTAGGGCCACACAGCAGATGATCAAGGAAGAAGAGAATCAAATGCAGTTACGCAAGAGCTTTGAAAATACACCTCCAGGCACTGCCAATGAGCTTCACAGGGGTGCTGCTTCAGGTTTTACTTCAGAGTACACTCAACGGTCCTTACAAACTATGGTGTGCCGAAGTTTTAGCCAAGTGATAAGCCCTGCTTCTAGTCCTACCCCTCTATCTAGATTTAGCAGTTCTAGTGCGGAGTGTTCGCACAGGCCCAAAGACTACCACCAGACTGACATGAATCCTCTTCCTTTGCAGTTACACAACCCATTTGGTCGGTTGGTCTGCACACCTTTACCTACACCAGCCCCTGCACTTTACCCATCTCACAGTCACCGACGATCCTATGTGGACAGACATCCTTCATATTCCTTGACAGACTACACTCTGGAGCACCTGTATGACCCTGAGAACCTGCGGGGCTACTGTACATCTGCTAGCACTGACCACTACGATCATTTCCTTGTACCAGGAGAACAAAATCCTGGACATAAAGGGCAGTCATTCATTCTCACCAACAGTAGCGTTAGCTCCCACAAAGGGACTAGAGTCACATAGTTTGTACAAGCTGGCTATCTGGCAGGGTTCAGCTATTTACAGTTTGCATTCTAACTCTGCAAGGAAGCAACAAGTCAGGCAATAACTATAGAGGGAATTAATATATTTCTGAGTGTGTGAAAAATATTCACAAGATGAAATAACAAAATCATAGTAGAATACCAGTGCCTGAAATCTTAAGAGATAATGTTATTTCATTCTGTCATTGTGTCCTTGGGCAAGACACTTCACCCTCCTTGCCTGCTGGTGCTGATCTGAGGTTCCGGTGGCACCGGTACATGGCAGCCTCACCTCTGTCAGACTGCCCCAAAGCAGTTGTGGCTACTATCCAGTAGCTTGTAACCTCAGTGTGTGAATGTGTGTGTGAGTGGATGAATGACTGACTGTAGTGTCAAGCTCTTTGGGGTCCTCTGGATTTGACAAGGCACTGTAAGGCAATTCCATCCAAGTTTGTCTTTTATTTTTCCTGAAAGAAAGTATCATCTGAACTGACTACAACATATTTATTAAACCCACCCTAAAATATGAGGAGCCAGTTAGAGAGTATCAAGCAGTAGTTTCTCTTGGCATTTAGAGGCCTGCTTTCATCCTCATTGTGTTACAGTAATCACTGAGGTGAAAACTAACCATGTTCCAATTTCTGAAGTTAAGCCGAGATTCGAGGAGTTTTTTATTCAGGTCAGCCTGTATCATTATCGGATTGGATGAAGTAGCTGTTGGTGGGAAGTCATCTAGGAACTGAAAAACTGCAAGTGTGTTAATGAAAGAGCTGACTTCCTGCACTGTGACATTTCTAACATTTGGGAAAATAAAATTGTAGGTAGTTTGGTTACTGTCCCTGTTTATCCCGCAAGCAATTCATTTTAGAAAGTGTTCATCCTGCATGTGTGATTTTCTTGTCAAACAGATAATGGCATAAAACAAAATCTGAGTTCTGTTGATGTTGTCAATTCATTTGATAGAGAAAATTGGAAGAAAATAATGGAACTGGAGTCCCTTGTTTTTCAGACTGTATTTAGTCTGTTTAGTCACAATGAGCTTTCTAAAATGTTGTACTGCAACAATTAGAGATATGTAAAGTTATCAAATCTCTGTTTTGGTTCAAGTTGATCTGACAGCTATAACCTCACAAACTGATATGCAAAACAATTTTCTGCACTCTCACTCATCCTTGAGGAAGAGGGTAAGCAAAGAGACAGATGCACTCATGACCGCCATAATACCAATTAAACATAACCTGACATTGAGATCTGCTCATACTGAAAGAATAACTAGATATTTATACTAAAGATAGATGTTGATAATCGAAAGAGGCCTAAAAAAGATTGGGTCCATGTGCAAGTGAGGAGATGCCAGGCCAAGGAGCTCAAATGACAAGGTTACAATGATGGATCACAGAAGCAACTGTGTGTTTGACATGTTTCATTGCTTACTGTTATTTATAGTGTTACTATAAATATGCTTTGAAGAGAAAATCCCTTCATGTGTAAGCACATGTGCAAAAAACTGTATTGAATAAATATTTCCACATAAATTTGAGAAAGGAGTTTGAAATGAATGCAGTCAGATCCAATTTAACAGATTGTTTAATGAGTGTATTTTGACAGATTCTAAAAAAAATAAATCATTAAATAAACCCTTTTTGCAGGGATGACTTGTGCTTCTTTTCCTATCTGTTGCTGTTATTGGGTTTCTTGGTCCTGCAATGTCTAAAACTTTGACGTCTGTACTACAATCTGATGAAAGTTTCCATTATAGACTTAAGACATTGTTTTTCCTCAATGGAGATGATACTATACTACAGTATATCATAGTACTATACTATACTAAAAAGCTCAGCAAGTGCCACATTTGGTCTGAAAGCAGTGTCCAAGAGGAAATTAACTGCCACCATTTTCATCTATAAAACTGCAACTGAAGATACAGCGACTCCTTGCAGTTTGTAAAGTCACTACAAACTGCATGGATAGGCTTGGCTGCAATTCAACCTGGGGTGACTCACATAAAGAAAAAACTGCGATTAGAAAGTTTTATTTGACAGGAATTAAATAAGGTTTTGGCGCTCAGAAGATTAGAAGATGGAAGGCTGAATGAGCTCCAACAACTTGCATACCTGAAACAGTACAATAGCATCATTTCAGAAGACCATCATTCTGAGAGTTGTATTCATTAAAAGTATGCTAACCACAGATTGCATGTCCATTTAAATCTCAGACCACTCATAAAGATCTGCTGAAAGCTGTTGCAGTTGGCCCAAACTTAAATATGATGGATTTCTGGAAATACAGTAAAAGTGCAGGATCTTTGTGACGCACAGAATGCTTAACATACTCTTCTCATCATCAGAATTGGAAATAGGAGAGAATGTTTTAGGGAGGTTGTTTTCCTCATCTCTTCCAGTATGTGCAAAAAATATCGCAAATTATCAATCAATCAAATTTTATTTGTACAACACATTTCAGCAGCAAGGCATTTCAAAGTGCTTTACATCATAAACACAGAAACACAAAGTCATGCAACATAGAATCAATAATCAAAACATTACATGATGTCAAGTGCCATCGTTAAATTCGTAATTGATTATGTTTCAAATACAACTCTAAATAGTGGATTTTTAGTCAAAATTTAAAGGAAGTCAGTGTTTCACCTGTTCTACAGTTTTCTGGAAGTTTGTTCCAGATTTGTGGTGCATAGAACCTGAATGCTGCTTATCCTTGTTTGGTTCTGGTTATGAGGATGCAGAACAAATCAGAACCAGAAGACCTGAGGGGTCTGGAAGGTTGATACAACAACAGCAGATCTTTAATGTATTGTGGTGCTAAGCCGTTCAGTGATTTGTAAACTAACAACAGTATTTTAAAGTCTATTCTTTGAGCTACAGGGAGCCAGTGTAGGGACTTTAAAACTGGTGTTATGTGCTCTATCTTCCTGGTTTTAGTGAGAATGCGAGCAGCAGCATTCTGGATCAGCTGCAGCTGTTTGATTGATTTGTTGGACAGACCTGTGAAGACGCTGTTGCAGTAATCAATGCGACTAAAGATGAACGCATGGATGAGTTTCTCTAGATCTTGTAGAGACAGACTAATTCTGGAGAGGTTCTTCAGGTGATAGAACTTTGTGACTGTCTTAATGTGGCTCTGAAGTCCATCACTACTCCCAGGTTTCGGGCCTGATCGCTAGGTTTTAATTGTAATAACTGAAGCTATGCATTGACTCTAGATTGTTCCTCTTTAGGTCCAAAACTAATAACTTCAGTTTTTGTTTCAGTTTATATCTGTTATTTACAAATAAATTGTTGAAAGTGTGATTACATTGCTCTTGTTTTTGCTTTTCATTCAGAATACAAATACTTTATTGTTTATTGCGTAAGTGGAGTGTAGTGTAGTGGTCGTAGTAGTGGCACTCTTGTGCCACTACTTTGACCCGTTGATCTTTGTCAACGGGTCTCACAACTCTGTTTTCTGTCAATTTACAGAAATCAAAGAATCTTTTAAAAACAAAGCACATATTAAATCTTTAAACAGAAGCTGCCTGCTTCTGCTGAGAATGAGAGGAGACCTAAAGCACCCTGTGGACACAAAGTGTGCACTCAGCACAGCGAGACAGAAACCAACCCCCTGTTTCTGTCATACATTACCTAAAAATAACAGGACATACTAATGACAAACAAGTGAGAAAGTTAATCATAATCATGTGGTTTTTACATGTTCTATTGAAGACTATCAATCGGCAAATAAAAACTTGAGTTTTCTCTGATTTTCCAAATAAACAAATGATTCAAAAATACCTTTGCACCGAAAACACTTCTGTGCACATCAGTTATACATGAAACATGATTTAATCTTTCTTCCACTTCAATTGGCTTTTCTTTTTCAAATGCTGAATAAGTGAAATGTCTAACAATGATGGGATAACCAAACTAACACATTCCATGTGAAGCTAGTTGAACTTGAGAGAATTGTCAAAAGGCACTTGAGCACAAAGTTCTGGACTCGTTTGTTTTAGCAGAATTTCTCTGTGGTTCCCCAGTCATATCCATGCACCTTTCACTAACAAATCATTTACAAATGCTTTTGAGCTCTGTCAATGAGCTGTACACATAAATAACGTCCAACTGTTCTGAGCACAGTTCTGCTGAAGGTTTCTTCCTGTTTAAGGGACATTTTTCTTCTCCATCGTCGCTACATGTATTATTGTAAAGCAATATGAGAGATTGAAAAGTGATTGTTGCTACGTGTTTGTCCTGGAGGAGTGAATGACTCGATGTAAACTGATGCTGTTGGATAGAAACTTTTTAATCTACTTTGAATAATCCAGTCAAAGTAGTACTGTATGGATCAATTGGAATGTGTCTGTGATTGAATTGACAGAATTCTTTGTGCCTTTTGTCATGAATTGGGGTTATATAACTAAACTAAATTGAATTGAACTGAATCAAAAACAAACAAATTAGACTAACCCTAACATAAAGAATAATCTACATGCACAATCAGACATTGAGAAATAATGAAGAAGCTGAACACTAAATAGGAATGAACTAACATGACAGAACCTAAACAACAATAAAGAACAGAGAAATTAACTGAATATGGAAAGCCCAGTGATCAAAACACAACTGAAAACCAAAACCCAATCTGTCAGATAATGACAATGACATAAAACCGAAGTCTTTCTTTTGACGTACTTCAATTAATTAACGTTATATAATTGTATATATTGCCCGTCTACAAAATGTAGACAGGTAGACTCACTGTGTGTGCTTTCCATCCTCCAAGGTGCTGAAAGATGGTCATCATTGCAATGTTTGTGTTAACATTGACCTATACAGTGATGAATGATTGCGATGCCATTTTCTGACATTTAAGCATGAGGCTACACATCTCAATTGGGACAGTAATTCCTACTGTGAAATAAGACTAAAGCTAATCCTAAAAACTAACATGGAAGTCTGTTGTCTGTTTTTCAGGGATCAATATCAAAGATATGCTGCACTTTCCTCTGCTGAGCTCCAGGTAAGAAAAGATCCAATGAAGGTTTAAACTCTGACACAATGCCCAGATGAGAATCTTACTCCATATCTGCTTGCCCACACATTTTTCCTTTACATGGCTCAAGCAGTGTGTGGGGTAGTGATTACATCTGCTTGTCCACTAAATTAAAATGAGATCAAAAACAAAAATACACCCCAAAATTGTGTGTTTGCTAAACAGTTTATAGTGGAAATAGTAAAATGCATGTTTTCCCTTAATAAAATGCATAAATATAATTTTTTTTAAATTGAACAAAAACAATATTTTTAACTTTGACAGGGGTGACAGAGGTAAGAGATCGTCCCTCCACTTCTGCAACAATCAGACAGAGCAGTTTGAATCCCGCTCTGTCTGCCTCTGTCATTGTGTCCTTGGGCAAGACCCACCTTGCCAGCTGTGGCTACTATCCAGTTGCCACCATCAAAGTGTGAATGTGTGTGTGAATGGGTGAATGACTGAATGTGGTTTGAAGGGCTTTGGGGTGCTCTGGAAAAAACACTACAAGTACAAGCCAAGCCATTATGGGCTTTTGTGGAGTTCTTTAATAAGTCTTTATTGAATCCCAAAAACTGCTTACTTACTGAGATAGTATTAGCAAAACAAAAAATGCTTCAATCTGTCAAAATGCCTCCTCTAAAGCTGGCTGAGGATCAGATGATCAAATGTTTTTAATCCGAGGCACCTGGGCGCTTCTTATCACCTTAATCTCTGAAGTGATAAGGTTGGACGTGTTCTTCCAAAGCTGCTTTTATTCAGTTTTCTTTAAATAACCAAACAGGATGGTAAATTTGTTCTTTGTTGTGGTCACTATAATTTTATATTTTCAGACTTAGCTACTGGATAATTTTTCAGTAATGTTGTGGTATGCCAACAATTGTATTTTAAAATATATGCTTTTTTGTGTGAAATTACATAGGAAAGAAGGTGGAATGAAAAGCCCTTCCTGCCCTTTAAACCAGAATTTACTGTCTTAGTCTGAATAATTATAGCTCAGCCATGGAAGGCTGCAGTCTGGTCTGTCACTGCTTCAGATACCATTATCACATTAAATCACTGGTTTTCTCATTAGTGTTGTAAAATGAAATACTCTCCATCCGTCCATTCATCTTACTCCTTCCCACCTCGACTCCCCTGCCAAAGATGCACACAAGTACTTCTTCAAGCAAAGTGTTGTCCCACAAAGACATACCTCTTTGAAGTAGGTTTTTTGAGAGGGGGTGGGCAATGGGACCTTTTACAGTCACATTAATCCCTCTGTTCGTAATTTCACGCACAGCTTGGGCTTGGTGTTATTTTCACAACCTTTCACCACTAAACCCTGTGAATCCTGAAACACTACACCTCTCCTTCTACTCCCTGCTCTCTCGGCATCTCTGTTTTCTCCAAGGCAGAGAACTTCTCCATTTCCTCTCACCAAAGTCTTCTCTCAGGACAGAAGGTGGAATGAAAAGCCAGATCACGTGAGACAGAACTTTGGCCACCAGTGTTGAAGATATGTTAACTTCTGGCTCCACTCTTGAAATAGTCAGCAGAAAGGAAATGTTTGAGCCATAGTTTTCAGGGTGAAATAATAAACACCAGCAAGATGTGTGTGATGCAAGAATGAAATACTGGCATTAATTTAGTAATTTTTTTCTTTAGTAAACTTTAACAAATTGTCTAAGTATGACTTATTCAGATGTTGCATAGATTTTCTTTTGTACTGTGACCTTCGAATAGCTTAGTTTTCTGGCATTGTGGGGCAATATAGAACAGATACAGAACAAAACAGCATTTTATAATGGAAGTAGCAACTGAAATAACAATAATAATTTTCTCTTTTTTTTCTGGAATTAGTGTCACATTTGACTTTTGCATATTATCCAAATAGAAAGGACATATGCTAGAAGACATTAGTTATTGATCTGCAATAGCTTACTTGCACAAGTACAAACACCTTTGAACAAGATTCCTTAGGGTCTATGACTTGATGCAACAACTCATGTTACGCTCAACGTTTTCTGTGTAAATACAATAATCTAAGAATTTAATTTGTTTGTATAGTCTTTTACATATGATATACAAAATAAGATAGTAATCAGGAAACTTAACATACACTACAGTAATAATAAATATATATATATACATTCTAATGGACCAATGCTTAAATAAATTTATGATGTACAATCTGTAATCTAAACTAAATGGAGAAAAAAACGTAAAACTGCCCAACGTTTTCAACAGACATGCTAATAATTACGGTTACAGCCTAACTCCTTCTGCAAGAATGCTATCAGTTGATATTGTTTCGCCTGATGTCAAGCAATGGTCACCTAAAAGGTAGCTAACTTTTAGGTTACCAGCAGGTTATCAGTAATGTCTAATCAACACACATAATTATCTCAAAATAGCATTAGTGTTGCATTTTTTGCTCAGTTCTCATCTTAAGCTATTTTGTTTATGTCATGATCTGTGTTTTTCCTTGTTTATTTAGAGTTTTCTGTGTCGTTAAGTCTCTTCGTTGTCCTGTCCTCCCCTTGATTGTTCCCAGGTGTGTCTCGTCTCTGTGATTACCCTCCCGTGTATTTAACTCCACCTGTGTTCCTTGTTCGTCGTCGGGTCCTCGTCTATGTCTAGTCAGTTCGTCGTCAGTGTTTCCTTGTGCCTGCTGTTCGTTGTTTTGACTGGCTTTCCGTAATTAAAACATCATATTCATCATACCTGGGTCCGCTGCATCTGCCTCACCACTCTCACCACCCGCATTTCCTGACAGTAGGACCCGACCAGACCGAACGGTGAGGCTCGCTATTATGGACCCAGCTGGAGTGAGGTTCCCTCCGAAAAAGCAGAGCGGACCGAGGCGGAGATCCAGCAGGGAGGACAGGGAGCTAGCTGAAGCTCTCGCCGACCTGCAGCGGGAGCTTTTCCGGGGAACAAGGCTGGTGTTAGCACCCCCCGGGTACGGCCCCCGTCGATTCCTTCGTCCGGGAAGCCAGCGACCTGAGCCGCCGGTGGAACCGGCCCCTCGTCGCTTTCCGGAAACACCTCCTCCGCCGTCTACCCGGAGACAGCGACGTGAGCCGCCGGTGGACCCGGCCCCTCGTTGCTTTCCGGGAACACCTCCTCCGCCGTCTACCCGGAGACAGCGACGTGAGCCGCCGGTGGACCCGGCCCCTCGTCGCTTTCCGGAAGCACCTCCTCCGCTGCGAGCTCGGAGACAGCGATGGGAGCCGCCGAGGGACCCGGCCCCTCGTCGCCTTCCGGAGCTGTCGCCCCCGCAGCCGGTTCCAAGGCTTCGCTGCGGCTCGCCCCCGCAGCCGTTTCCAAGGCTTCGCTGCGGCTCGCCCCCGGAGCCCGTTCCGAGGCTTCGCTGCGGCTCGCAGCCGCTTCCGAGGCTTCGCTGCGGCTCGCCCCCGCAGCCGTTTCCAAGGCTTCGCTGCGGCTCGCCCCCGGAGCCCGTTCCGAGGCTTCGCTGCGGCTCGCAGCCGCTTCCGAGGCTTCGCTGCGGCTCGCAGCCGCTTCCGAGGCTTCGCTGCGGCTCGCCCTCGCAGCCGCTTCCGAGGCTTCGCTGCGGTTCGCCCCCGCAGCCGGGACCGAGGCTCCGCTCCGGCTCACCTCCAGCCGGCGCACCCGAGGCCGAATCAGCCGGCGTTCCAGCCGGCGCACCCGAGGCCGAATCAGCCGGCGTTCCAGCCGGCGCACCCGAGGCCGAATCAGCCGGCGTTCCAGCCGGCGCACCCGAGGCCGAATCAGCCGGCGTTCCCGCCGAGACCCCGACTCCCGAGACTCTCTACGTTCCCTCCGAGACCCCGACTCCCGAGACCCCCTGTGTTCCGACCGAGACCCCCTGTGTTCCA
The DNA here is from genome assembly GCF_001444195.1 of Xiphophorus couchianus. Classification (NCBI taxonomy): domain Eukaryota; kingdom Metazoa; phylum Chordata; class Actinopteri; order Cyprinodontiformes; family Poeciliidae; genus Xiphophorus; species Xiphophorus couchianus. The sequence continues at coordinate 7,622,590 of NC_040238.1, forward strand.
ACCGAGACCCTCTACGTTCCTTCCGGGACCCCGACTCCCGAGACCCTCTGCGTTCCTCCTGAGACCCTGACCCTCTGTGTTCCTCCTGAGACCCCGACTCCCTGTGTTCCTCCAGAGACTCCCTGCGTTCCTCCCGAGACCCCGACTCCCGAGACCCCCAGTGTTCCGACCGAGACTCCCTGCGTTCCTACCGAGACTCCCTGCGTTCCGACTCAGACCTCCAGCGTTCCACCCGAGACTCTGACCTCCAGCGTTCCACCCGAGACTCTGACCTCCAGCGTTCCACCCGAGACTCTGACCTCCAGCGTTCCACCCGAGACTCTGACCTCCAGCGTTCCTCCAGAGACCCTGACCTCCAGCGTTCCTCCAGAGACCCTGACCCTCTGCGTTCCCTCCGAGACCCTGACCCTCTGCGTTCCCTCCGAGACCCTGACCCTCTGCGTTCCCTCCGAGACCCTGACCCCCGAGACCTTGACTCCCGAGACCCCGAGGACCAAGACCCCCTGCGTTCCTCACAAGACTCCCAGTGTTCCGACTCAGACCCCCGGCGTTCCCACCGAGACCCCCTGTGCTCCACCAGAGACCCTGCCTCGGGGGGCTCATCATCGCCACCTCCCGGGCCGCGGACAGCCGCTGGACCGCCTCCTGGGGTCCCGCCTCTGTGGTTCCCGCCTTCAGCGCCGCGGACGGCCGCCGGACCGCCTCCGTGGTTCCCGCCTCCAGCCCCGCGGACGGCCGCCGGACCGCCTCCGTGGTTTCCGCCTCCAGCGCCGCGGACGGCCGCCGGACCGCCTCCGTGGTTCCCGCCTCCAGCGCCGCGGACGGCCGCCGGACCGCCTCCGTGGTTCCCGCCTCCAGCGCCGCGGACGGCCGCCGGACCGCCTCCGTGGTTCCCGCCTCCAGCGCTGCGGACGGCCGCCGGACCGCCTCCGTGGTTCCCGCCGCCGCGGACGACCGCCGGACCACCTCCGTGGTTCCCGCCTCCTTTGCCTCCGCCCACCCTGTGGGTAGTTTTTTGTTGTTTTTGGACTCTTGGCCCTTCTTGTTTTTCCGCCCACGATGGTGGGTTGTTTTTTTTTTTTTTGTTGGTTTGGACTCTGGCCCGCCGTCCGGCACCCCTCCACCCACCCTTGCTGGGTTTTTTGGTTGTTTTTTTTTTCTTGGGCGTCTGGTAGCCGCCCTTGAGGGGGGGGTACTGTCATGATCTGTGTTTTTCCTTGTTTATTTAGAGTTTTCTGTGTCGTTAAGTCTCTTCGTTGTCCTGTCCTCCCCTTGATTGTTCCCAGGTGTGTCTCGTCTCTGTGATTACCCTCCCGTGTATTTAACTCCACCTGTGTTCCTTGTTCGTCGTCGGGTCCTCGTCTATGTCTAGTCAGTTCGTCGTCAGTGTTTCCTTGTGCCTGCTGTTCGTTGTTTTGACTGGCTTTCCGTAATTAAAACATCATATTCATCATACCTGGGTCCGCTGCATCTGCCTCACCACTCTCACCACCCGCATTTCCTGACAGTTTATTGATAAATTACAGGTCCAACTTCTTCTAGATACAGAACTTGTAGCTATGTCTTTTGAAGCAAATTATACAGCATGAATGGATAACGCAAACAACACATGAGAACATATTCTAACAAACTTTTGTTCTCTCAAATATGAATGAATTTCTGAAATTTTGCTATTGGTGTAGGTTTGGTCAGGATGTTCAGGTGAACAGCAAACATGTTGAGAGAAGACTTTTTTTCTGCACACCATTATGTTTGGATCTCTGTTCAAGGGGTTCTTACACACTGTTGGCTATCACCAAGTACTACACAGTTGTACCTGATACTATTTAATGGTAGAGTTAAATATAGACTTTCTTGTGTGCTGTTAACCCAATGACCTCGATCTCACATGTGGAAAGAGCCACAATTATTTTTGTTCCTGGATTTTCAGGAAATGGCTGAACTTTGTGGCGTTAACCCTCCTGCGGTCTTAAGAGATGGGGTCATTCGGATTACATGAGCTTGGCAAAGTCATACAAGACTCCAGACACCCCAGATACCTTAAAACATGTTCACCATTCACTAAATTCTCTATCACTGGCTTAGCTAATGTCTGGGAAAGTTAGCTTATGCCCCTTTTTCCACTGGCTCAGCTCGTCTCTACTCGACTTGCAAGCATTTCCACCGACTTTTTTTCTAGTCTGGCCCTGCTTTTTAGGTCCCTGCTTCGGAGTAGGGCCAGCCGGGTTGGCCCTGCTTTTGTGAGTGGCGCAAGCTTCACTCCTGTTCACTGATTTGCCGTGGTATGGTCATATGTAGCAGCAAAGAGAGAAGAAAAAGGAATGGTGCAACATTTTAAATCATAGACATAATATAATGAGTAGACCCCCCATTGGTTGCTCTGGCTTAGGAAATACAGCGGTCATCTTGGAGCAATCGTCTCTCCTACTTGGCTAAACCAAAACAGAAGCAGAAGTCTCAGCACTGCGGGATATTCTGTTCATATCGATGGACTATTGACGTGAGATATCGGGGGATAACGTTTCACAAGTAAGATGGACATAGTGTATTACCATTTATATTTTGTGAATATAATATTACTATACTGGCATTTATGCCCACTAGCAAAATGCCAGCTAATATTGACTATGGTGCTGGGTGTAATACCGGGCCCACGATGACAGCTAACCGAATTTTGTTAATCTTAAATTTTTTTTATTATTCTCTACCATTGATGTGTAGATTATGCGACAAGATGGCAAAGACTATTATTTATGTGTAATTCTTTCACTCTATCAAAAGTAACAGCTCCCATTTTAGTTTTGAAGGTTTCATAAAGAAACGATCTGAGGAAGAAGTGGGAAATGTCTTTAAGGAGAGACGGATTCACGGATTAATCTCAGCTGCTGAATCTCTCTTAAGCAATAACTCCTCGGCTGGAAAACATGAATAAAATTTATATAGACATTATGTATATAACCATGTGTAATATGTATAGCCTAATACAGCTTTAATCATCTTTGTTTCTCTGTGATTATATTGTTTTGTGTTTGTATATTTATATAAACATGTATTAATAGTATTACTAAATAATATATAAAATAATTATGACTGGTTGTGTGCTTTGTAAAATGCTCATCACACATCAGTATCAAAATATTCTATTCTGTTTTCCCCACTAAGAATATTTAAATACGCTGAACCATGTATCAGTGAATTCAAAAATATTTAAAAACATAAACTTCCTTGTAAATGTAGCTATGATAACTGTTTGAATAAGGTTTACAGCAAAAAAAATAAAAATCTGTTTAGTATTTAGCGAGTTATGATTGATTAAATGCGCTGATACTTCATTGCGCCTGTCAAACATATAACGCTGAGTGGAGCGGTCAACCTCTCCAAGATGGCCATCCTAAATCTCGTCAGCAACAATAGGCAAGAGCGGTCCACAAGCCAGGATTTTAGCATGGGCTTACCTGGGCTGCAGCCCAGGGCCCAGGGGTGCAACTACATACTTTCTGAGGTGTATACAAACATGTCATCGGTGCCCCCCCTCCACCCTGTATGACATAAACTCATCTTTAATTAAAGAAACAATAATAATAAATGTACATATATATGAATAAATTGCTGCCTATATTACAATAAAAAAAAAGAATGAAACAAAAAACAGGGCAATATTTGATCATTTAATATATAAGTGAGTCAAAGAGCCACTTCCTATGTCTAGAACCGCCTATGGGCTGCAGGTCTGAGGCATTTTGTTAGCATGTTTTCTATTATTCTTATAGCTTGATAGGAAGCTTTATCCAGAGGGGAGAGCGGCTGGCAGGAGAGGAGGGGTGCCTAATCAGTGCCGTTCCTCTGTTATTGATCATTTCATACACTAACAGCTGTTAAGTACATAAAATGCTGACTAGAAAAAAAATTCCCCACATCGTTTTTTCGGCCCCTCTAGTGCAGCGCCCCTATGCGTTTCATAGGGTACATACCCACTTTTTGCGCCACTGCCAGGGCCCCGGCGCTTTTGGGGGCCCAAAAGATGCTTTGTATTTTTGTGAATGAATAAGGTCAGAAAGCCTTCATTTTATCACTGGCTAAGAGGATTTCTTGTAACACAAGAGAGCTCTCACATGAATAGAGCCCCTAGAGGTCAGTGAACATAACAACAATTTACATATAAATCCTTTAACAATCCTACAATGTGATTTCCTGAAGTGTTTTTTTCCTCATCTCGTCTCTCGTAGTTGAAGTGTACCAATGATAAAAATTACACACCTCTCATCTTTCTAGGTATGAAAACTTGCACAATCAGTGGCTGACTAAATACTTTTTTCCCCCACTGTATAAGTCTTTGGACAATGTATAACTCCAACAATCACTATTATATTAGTCCCAACCACAATAATGGAGAAAGTATTATGTATTAATTAATGGTTAGCTTTTTGTGTTCTCCTTATTTTTTGCTCTTGATTTTTTTGTTCATTCCAGAGTCATGAAAATTAATGTGTCAACTTTCAGTTCATTTGAACAATTCCTTTGTCATGATATGTGGTATGAGGTGGTGAGGCAGACGCAGCGGACCCAGGTTGAAATGAAGAAAATGTTGATTTTAATGATGTCAGAAATACAAAAGTCCAAAATTCAGGTACTACAGATTAAGCAAGAAGGCTAAGAGCTCAAAACACCGGTAGCAACTGGTATAGACTTGATGCCTAAACAAGACAGCGAGACAAGACGTAAGACCTGACAAGGACCTGAAAAAGAACAAGGAACACAGGTGGGTTTAAATAGATAGGGAGATAATCAGGGGAAACAAGAGACAGGTGTAACTAATCAAGGGGTAGACTGGACAACACAGAAACTCCACAGAACACAGAAACCTAAGTAAACGCATAGAAAAACTCAAATCCTAACATCCTTATCATTATAAATTATTTGCATCATGGCCAAATGTTCTCTTTGTTCTATATAATATTTATTTGTGCACAAAGAAAGTGTTACATGCATGTGACAGTCATTTTTGTGGAGAACACCATCTTTACCTTACAAGTTCATCCAAAACATGTCTGTTAAAGAAGACGTGTAAACACAACTCTGATACAATGACAGATGGTTGAGAGCCTGACAGTGCAGGAGACATGCAATCTCAACAAGCCTAGAATAGACACTGAGTGACACTAAATTAATACCTCCTTTCTCCACCTGACCATCCACACACCACATGTGTCAATCTCCTCACCATCCGGCATCTCCTGCTTTCTGGTAACTTAAGGCCTAGAGAAATAAAAAGTCTTGAAGTTGAGATATCAGCTTACACTTCCCAGCCCAACAGGACAAAAATGACAACTAGAAATACATTTACCTCTCGGAATGCCAATTAATCAGAAACTGAAGCTGACGTAGCAGCTTGATTTTGTGTGTGTGAGATAACTGAAGTTGGAGATTGAGAAATGTTGAAAGAGAAAGTGAGTGCAACCAAAAGAGAGTGATTGATGCAGTTGGACCAAGGCCTAAATTTGCCTGAGAGAAGAAGCTGCTAAGAGTGTGTATGTTGATGAGCTCTTTGTGCGCTGGGATTAAGGCTGTGAAACAAGCCACTGCTCTGTGTGTATTAACTTAAACTTAATCTTTAACTTTAAATATAAGAAAATAGTTGTAAGTCTAATGCCTTTGAAACAAATAAATTAAACTGAGTTTTTGGGCATGGGTGGGTGATTTCAGAGAGGAACTGCGGAATACTTCTGAAAACTAGCCAGCAACAATGACGGGCATAAAGAAAATAAATTCAGTGATTGTTAAACATGGTGTGAATAACTTTTGGCATGCTAATTGTGCAGATTTTTTTTTCTTTTTCAGAATTCATACTCCTTTGTCACATTTGTTGTTTTATTTTCTTCTGAGAAATGCCAGACTCGTTTCCAATCAGAAGCAAACTTCTTTGTTGAATGAAATATCTTAATAATACAGAAGCTAATTTCAAGGAGTGAATTTGCAAATTCAAACTTTTTTTAAATTATGTTTGATATGTACAGTTATAAAAATATAACAACTGAAGGTGACATAATTACCATGCTATAAGAATGGTAAAAGGCTGCGTGACAAAATTCTATGTTACAGAATTTTGAAACTTGCTGATCTGGACCATCATTTTTGTCCAGCCTCGTTTCATTAGGATGTTTTTTTTAATGAGTTCATTGAATCACAATTCAAAAGCAATGTCATGAAGATGTCCTCTCTACTGATGTGTGTTTTAGAATGGTAATTTGAAAGAGCTGTCATTGCTGGGGAGCCACAGAGAAGCAATATCGCAGCTACTGACTGCTGAACTGCAACATGTTTGGCTGGCTGGGAGAGCTAGATATGTAAGGTATCAATGGTAGACAGATGTCGCTAACCATTGCCAAGAATTTGTCAAGTTCATCACCCAAAAAAGAACCATCTAGTCACACATAGGGTTTATATTTCAGATTTAGCATGTGCATACTCACACATTCTCCACATAGTCATTTATAAATGGCTAGCAGAAAGGGCAAAGACAAATGAAGTGTGTGAATCTGTGTTACCTCAGCTTCTGTATTTTGCTATTTTGCTTGAAGCTGCACTAATAATTTGACTCCACACCAGCTGCATCATTGCATGTCTTTCCACAACTTCATGGTTGTCACAAAATGTAGCTGATCTACAAGTATAAAATTGAAAAGATGTTTGTGTGTGATGTGTATATGTGTGTGTGGGGTGGGAGGGTCCAGTCTGAGTGACTAGAGGCTCTTAACCTTTCCATTCTCCCAGTAATGTTGACATGCAGTCTAAGCTGTGTCAAGGGACAGATACTTGTCATGCCCTTTTTAACACCTCTGGCGACCTGTCCAGGGTGTACCCCGCTTCTGACCTGAAACATTCGCTGGAGATAGGCACCGGCACCTCTCCGAAACCCACTAGGGACAAGTTTGTACAGAAAATGGATGGATGTATATATCCCCACAAACCAACCCATTCCAACTCCCGACTCGTCATATATTGACACTTTGGCAGGTTCCCAGCGTCACATGTTGATGCGTCAGGTACTTCCTTCGCATCAATAATTGACAGGAGGGGGTAACCCTAACCGTAACCCTGTTACAGATGTGACGGTACCAGTGTGATTCAAATGGGCAACGTGAATTTACAACCATTAATTGAATAAATGTAAGGTTGCAATAATTCTACTTAAAAGGTAAGGCACACAGGCCCACTACAGACGAGGCTCGAGACAATCTCACCCAATTCATTAATTTTATTTATTACACAATTGTTTAGTCAGAAATATACCATTTAAAACCACTCACACATTAAAATAACAGTTATGACTCAACTCGAAGATGGCAGTGCAAATCAGGAAGGTGACCTACAAAACACAGCAAAAAAACAAACAAGAAGAACAAAAGAAAATCGTGCACCAAACCAGAAGGACTACCACCACCCGGAAAATCCACCACCAACACCACGAGCCGGCCGTTCCTGTCAAAATAAAGGAGACATTCAAATTACATACATTTTATAATTATGCAGTTAAGTCCACGACAAATCAAGCAGCAATAGTCCAACTGAGACCCCGTCCTGAGTCGAACCGCCACGCCGCAGCAGACGCCGCCCAGAGCAGCACCAGAAGGATCAGTACCAGCTGGTCACAAACCAGCTTGAATCAGCCACACTGGACGAGGGACAGGAGCCCGCATACGCCGACCAGGACGGCGGGCATGAAGCCAACAACCAGGGCGACGGGTAGACAGCCGACGATGGATAACCGAAGTATCAGGCGGACGATCAGCCAGGAACAACAGGACAACCGGCAAGCAGCCGGCCAAGGACAAACAGCATCGTCCATCAAACATAAGTCAAAAATAGACTTTGGAAGCATACGAAAAATGATCTTTTCACTCACCACTGACCTCTGTGTAGTGCCTCTGGCAGGGAAGAGAATCAGGCAGCTTGTACGGACCGCCTGGGTATACAGGTAAAGCTGAGCTAAGGCTAGGCTAAGGGTGGGAGAAGCTTCTTACTAGTGATGTTACGTGATGTGCCGAGGCTTCGAGGCGTGTGTCGAGTAATGGAGGGGGCGTTTCCGTAAAGCGCGTATCGAAGCTTGCTTCATTTAGGGGAGGAGCCGAAAACGATGACGTCCGAAGCCTCGCTGCCCGGCTGTACCACGTGACTGCTTCCGGAAGTGGCTCAGATTTTGGCGCGGGGTTTGACAGCCTTAGAAACCCCACAGGCTCCATTCAAAATGTGGGTTGTTGTAGGCGAGTTGCGGTCAGTTGAGAGAGTGGATAGAATTTTGATAGTTTGGATAGCAGAGTTTGGATAGTGGTTATTTAGTTTGAGACAGTTAGTTTGGTGTTTGAAGAGTTTAGGAGAGAGAGAGAGAGATAGATAGATAGATAGATAGATAGATAGATAGATAGATAGATAGATAGATAGATAGATAGATAGATAGATAGATAGATAGATAGATAGATAGATAGATAGATAGATAGATAGGAGTGCGAGGACAGGATAGGAGTAGGATGGAGCCGGTGAGAAAGAGGAAGATTTCCCCTATGTGGGAACATTTTGATTTGATAAGCCCTAACAAGGTAAGGTGAACTGAACATTTGCAGATGCATTAGGTTTGCTTATGAGGAACTGTATTTTTCACTGTTTCTTATTTTCTGTAAAGGTGAGGTGTTTATTGTGCTCCAAGGAGTTGGGGTACAATAATAACACCTCATCCATGTAGTGTCAAAAAAGAGAAATCGTTTGAAACCAAAAACTGTGGAGAAATTGTTGTTTCTTAATAAAAATGCACAAAATCATCCAAGTTACACAAGCAATAGCCTATTCACTACCCCCTCCCTAGTTCCACAAGCACTTTCACTGTCCTCTGCCTGATTAAGCCCATGCCATTTTTCTAGAGTCACAGAAAAACATTATTACACAACATGCCATATCACATGACACTACTATTTTGGGAATAATTACACACAGAGAATACATTCAAACAATATTTTATTATACACATATGTGTATACATAATTTATGTAGACAAATGATTTCGTCCTACACCTTTTGTGACGTCATTCCCAAGAGCCATAATAGACAAAAATTCAATGCATCACACGTGTTAAGATACAGCTGGCTGTGATTATACACCTGGCCAGTAGGTGGTTTCGTGTGCACATGAAGCTTCAAGAAATGAACCCTTTCTCGAACCAGTTGGTTCAATGCCTCATGAGGCTTCATCTCACCATCACTACTTCTTACCACAAGAAGGCTCGATCAGCAATTAAAGTGTCGTTAAGCGCATAATTCAAGCGCGCATTAGTATGCGGCTGGTGTGCAGCGCTAGCAAACAGCAAGGTCTGAACCGGAAGGAAAACATGATGTCTACCAGGTGAGGGAGGGCCCTTTATATACAGACAGCGCCACAATCAATTAAATTCAGGCACTTGTGTGGTGCGTTCAAAGCTCACAGGGCATACTGCCACACAGGAAAACTGTGTATTCCCTAACCCTTACCCTAACCCTAACCTCTTATTTGTTCCTAGATCGTCGCTTGATCCAACTTGGACGCTTAGGGAGCGGTACAGCATTCAATGAGAGAACCCTTTTCATCAATTATTGACGCAAAGGGAACCTTCCCAAAGCGTCAATATATGACGAGTCGGGAGTTGTGTTGCACAAACACATGCACGCACATAAGGCGCTTCATGAAGTATTCGGACCCTTTTAAAATTTTCACTTTTGATTTCATTGCTGCCATTTGCTAAAATCCAAAAGGTTCATATAATTTCTTATGAGTGTAAACTCAACATCCCATTTTGACCGACAAAGCAATGTAGAATTTTTTGTAAATTGAATAAAAAAGAAAAATATTGCATGGTCAGATCATCGCTGGCCGGATGCTGCCGTTTAGGTTTTTGATTTTTTTTTCTCTATGAATGTATTTGAATGCAAACCTCAGAGAGCTCTGGAGCTTCAGTTGGGAATGGTCTGATTCCTCTGACACACATGAACATTAGTATGAAGATTTTTTTCATTTTTGCCATTCCGTGTGAATAGAGCTCACTGAAAGTCAGACAATCCAAGGACAGAATGATACAAGTAAATAAACATCCTTTTAGCCTTTGATCCTTCCTCAGCCTCCGGCACAAGCTAGAGGTGGACTGGGGTCAGAAAAGAGAGGATTCAATAGTAGTTCTTCTTAAGAAGTTTCAGATTTAAATCTATTTTTGCTTTTCTACATGTTTGAGCTACATTTAAAAAAAAGACATGTTGTTGGGTATAACAGTAGACTTTAATTTACAGTGCATTTGGACAATATTCACAGAACTTTACTTGCATCAAGTTTTATGTCACAGCCTTATTCCATATTGTATTAAAACATTGGTTTCCTAAAATCTGTCATTATATATATATATATATATATATATATATATATATATAGATTTATTAAAAACAGAAAACCAATAATTCACATTTACATAAGTATACACAACCTTTGCCATAAACTCAAAATTGAGCGGTTTTCATTGTTCATCTTTGAGATCAGGGCCTTCAGAGCCCCCTTTGGAGGGGAAGGTGCTCCAAGTTAAAAAGCTGTACATAGAACAGGATCTTAAAATACCAAACAACAACATAACAGCATATTAATCAAAAACGTAATATGGAGTTGGATCATTCTGTATCATTGTTATCATGTGGGGACAATGCAAAGCAAATGTGCTCTACACTGATGGATTCAATGTTTCTGCTGATGGTGCTGGAAGGCTTTGTTGATTTGAGACTATTTGTTAAGAAGACCATAGAGACTGGAGATTTGAGTAAACAGAACAGAATGCACAAGAATAAACAGAGGAACTGAAGTAGGATTATTATAATTAATTGCAGGAGATGGAGAATGGCAATATTATCTCAATCAATGGTCCTCCTCCAGGAAGGAATCACAGCCATTCAGCAAGCCAGACCGGGTGTAGGTTCTATGGTGAGAAAAATTACCGATAGAAAACAAAAAAAAACAAACAGTTGAAATAACACCAAATAATGAAAGATGGAGGTTAGTAGAAGAAGAAAGTGAGAAAAAGTGGTCAGTTTGGATCAGTAGCCCAAGCCTAAGTTAACCTAAGCTAAGAAAAGTTTTAAATCTAGACTAGAAAGTAGACATAGTATCTACCTCATGGACTAAAACTGGCAGCTGATTCCACAGGAGAGGAGCCTGATGAATAAAGGTTGTGCCTCCCATTCTACTTTTTGAAAATCTAAGAGCCAGCAGTGACTGATAACTAGTATAAGAATCAATTCTCCAAATAGCTTATTTTTGGAGAATTGAGTCAATCTAACTCCATCAAGAATCAATAAAGCATTACTTCTTCTTAATAAATCTGTTTCCACCATTCATGATTTATTTATTGTTTCTATTTTTTAGCTATTTTTATATTTCTACTGTTTTTACTTTTAGTAGTTATTAGATTCAATATTCTTTTGTCTTTTCCGCAGTAGTTAAGAGTCACCAGGTTAGTGACAGTAGTAATATATAGTAAATACTTTATTCAAAAACTTGTTGAATGAAGTATTTAACTATATTGTTGAATTCTGTTGATAATAGACTTGCACATTGTTGTAAATTGTCAGTATTTATTTCATATACATTTGTAGTATCTTAAAGTTCAAAAAAACATCAGTACTATTATTTTAAATCTAAGCCTTATCAGGCAGGTATTTATAGAAAATGACTGAGATTAGACTTGGACTTGGTACAGTCTCAGTCAATAATCTACTGAGATTGGATTGGATTGCTGTTGTTCTGCTTATTTTGTTAGAACAACAGCAAGAGTGAAAAGAGTGAAGTACCTTCATACATACCTCTACATCACTTTAGATCACTGTGGGAGACTAAGAAATCATGCAGAAAGGTTCCTTACATTGTTGCTCCTAAAGATGTTAAGTTTTGTTACATCAGTGTTGAGAGTGTAACATTTGTTTTATTAATGTTCGTCTGGGGTTGTTAATATATAACTTAGCAGTGAGCAAAGAATTATCTTTGTGCCATAACACTTTACAATTGAAAATGAGTAGAGTAACTGGATATACTTGACCTTTGACCCCTGCAGCCTCTCATAATGTCACCTCACGCTCACTCATTGGTTCATTGCTGTTGGTGGATGCATGGTATCCATGTGGTATTTAAGTTGACATGCACATGGTTTAGCACAATCATTGAGGTTGAGTTGTGGGGTAAACATTACCATGACATGCAACCTATAAGCAGGACTAGGATTAGGCAAAAATCCTGCATGGATTCTATTATGTTCCTTGTGATGGAGACAGGTGTGCTGCAACAATGAAGTCTTTCAACTCTTAAACCAAGGCAAGTCCTTGTTTTTGTATGGGTATAACACGTGTTTAAAGTTTAGTGACCCCCACTGCAGCAAATTTGCTCTGATCACGTGAGGAGGTTTTTGCTGAGACAATTACCAAATGATATCATTTGTGGGGGAAAAAAAACTGAACATCTTGTATTTTCTACCTTACTTCTTCAATCCATGATGCGTTTGCAAGAATTCTGTAAATTACTTGTGGACCAGTATTTTTCCATGTATCAAATCATCACTCACAGAGCATACAAACCCAATGGCACCTAAGTTAGATATAATGAGCATCATTCTTCAATTAAGTTTCTTGTTAAAAGATATCTGCTTTGAGAGTCTTAGAGTGAGAACACCTTGTCTTTTTTGACAGGCTCATAGATGCCTTTAACATTTCATGTACAAAAAGTAAATTTTACCTGATTCTCCCTTACCATAGTTGCGATGGTGATGCGATCCCTTCTCCGCCTGCCTCTGTCATTGTGTCCTTGGGCAAGATATTTCACCTGCCTTGCCTGCTGACGGTGGTCAGAGGTGAAAAAATGAATATTGTAATATCAAATGATGTTGTCATTTAACTGAACCTGACCTGTGTAGCGCAAGGCGGCGCTATGTGGTAATGCTTCCTATAGTTGTTTGCTTAGGATAATTCCAAGGGCCCTTGACCAACAGCCCCCCCACACCTCCACAAAAAACATGTTTGTCTTTTTTACAGAAATAGAAAAAAAAATAGGGCCCTGTCAATTGCTGTTATTGTGTTTTTTAAAATTGTGTTTAGCAGTAAAAATTAAATGTTACCCCTCTCAAACCAAAAAGCAGAAATCCATATTTGCACTAAACCTCCCTCTGGATCTGCATGAAATGCAGTGCTCCCAGTACTATCTAGAAACAACCAGGAGGAGGAAGATTTCAGCTCTGTCAATCACAATCTTATGTGTCTGCTCATCCTCCTTTCCCCTAGCTCTGTGCTATGCTGCAACTAGCATAGCCTGTTGTGAATGCTCAGTTTCGTTGGCATCGCTACCAATGACAGCAGATAAACAGTTTTCCAGTAACCGTAAGTTGTTTCTCCGCCATTAGCACGTTTAGTAGTGAGTGAAGTTGATTGACAACACTAAGACCCCCCTCCTGGTTCTGATTGGTTGTTTTTGGTCAGAACGTTGCATTACTTTAGCTAGCAGTAGTAGCTCAGGCAGGAGGTGGAGGAGATTGATTGTTTTCACAGATTATCTGTCTCCTAGCAAACTATCACAACATGGTGACAGCTTTAACAAATATTGAGAAAACATTCTTTTTATTAAAGTTACATGCTGCAGCTTGAATAAAATGCAACTACATAGCATTTTTTGAGAAGTATGGATTGTTTTATGTATATTTTGCACAAAATTTAAGCAACCTATTTGCTTGTGCAATTCACGAGCAGTAAATATTGTGCTAGTATCAGTATTGGACCAAAGAAAGCAAGACAGTCACAAGCCTTTAAAATTGTGATGCTTTATATGGGTCAGATAGACTCAAGAAACTGTAACAGCAACAGCAGGTGTGAAAGGGGGCCCCAATTTAATTTTTTGCCATAAGGCAAAAGATTCCTAGTGGCACCCCTGGTTGTTTGCCAAGCACCTTCTTTAAAACAAGGAAGAAGCTGGTCAGGTGGTCCACAGTCTGGACTGCACTGAATTTCACAGTTTTAGCTGATATCTGCAAGAAGGATAAACAGTAGTTTCTGTAGTGTTTTGACTGCTGCAGCTCCCGCCATCACCTGTTACATGAAGCTCAGCTATGTAATTCTTTCATACATGTTTGAAAAATCCTTTAATCTCGTCTGGTATCCATTCTGTTTGCAGAGACGCTCATGGTGCTGCCTTTTCCATGAAGCTCCTCCTCAGAGCTGTAGTCTCCAAGCCGAGCTTCTGCCTCATAGAGTATCCCGCCCCCTTTCAACTCCTTCAGACTAGCGGCAGCAGCAATTAGTAAACGCCTGATAGAACTCTGCATCTGCTGAGCTCATCGTAGGAGTCACTTCTCAGTAAAGGCAGACCCAACTCCAGAGGAATTTAGCTCAAAGGGCAATTTCTTATTTTGAGGGGACACAGTCAACTGATTTTTAATTTAAATGCATAAACAAACATTCATGTAACCTTTCAAATAACATAACCGTACTTAAAAACAATGATGTAAATTGTTACATGTATAAAATGCTGAGTAATTATGCTGATTCGATTGCAGAAACTTAAGAATCTGTTTCCAGTTTCTGAAATATATTTCTTTAAATTCAATTTCAATCTAATCAAGTAAGAGGAGCAATAGTTCATAATATTTCTCAAGTAAAAGTAATAACTACAGGATAGTAAATCTACAATCAGTGGGTTGCCAGTTCAATTTTTGCACCATCCGTCTCTGTCGTGCACGTCACCCATCTTGCAACATGGGTGTTTTATGCACTGGCGAACTGTTCAGCCCAGCACCAGCTACCCTCAGGACAAAACAAGGATAAGCGTGTTAGAAGATGGATGGATGTTTATTTCATGCAGCTGGACTGCAGTTCACTGCAGTTCTTAATTGGATTTGTAATCTGTAAATAATGACTTTATGAAATTCTGATTTAGATATGTATTTATGTTAGTTGTATTACCACCTCCACCCCACTAGAGGCAGTAGTAGACCTGAAAAGATGCAACTAAGGAGCAGATTTAGAAGTACACAGAAAGCTACAGAATTTGTTAAGAGCGGTGAGGATCTCCTGCTCCAAGTGAAAGAGTTTAAGTATTTCGAGATCTTGTTCATGCATGAGGGGAAAATGGACCTTACCAGAGGGGCCGCTTTTCATTGGCTGATGCCCATTCTATGTGGTCCCGTGCGTGGCCATCTCACAAACACACGCTTCCCCTTAGTTGCCAGCATAATGGCAGTACTGATACAACTTCTACACCTTGAAGCCTGTCTGCTACACAGTCTTACGTTAGCTAAAGAGATCAATATGCAATGTGTACCGTATCTGACATACACTAAAGATTTTATTTTAGTAGAAAAGGCTTTGGACTAAACTGTAGCACCAAGTACAGCTAGTCAATCAACCATCGCTGTGTTCTGGGAAGCGCTGATTAATAATCGAGAAATAAATATCAAGCCTGGAAACTTGATATCATAACGAACTGAATGTTATATTTTTAAAGTAATCTTTGCTAGTCTTGCGGGCGCAGGCGGTTGCCACGGTAACAGGTGTGCTTAAACTACAAAGAGAGAAAGAGAGTAAAAAGGTACGAGTGGTTTTGAGTTGATCACCTGTTTGGGATATTTTACCTTTGCTGTGGCTCATTACAGCCGCTGTAGTTTCTAAACGTTGGACTAATTATCTCGTTCGTTTGTGAGTTTACGTCATTCACCACAAACATCAAATAGAACAAATATATTTCATAAAATTTTAACTAACAAATGGCTTCTACCGTGGTAATTATGTGAAATTAAATTATTTATATCCCAACTTTAGAAGACTTGCCTTTACCTTCACAGAGCTCTTTGGTTCCTCCTATCAGTCTCTAGCTTCTCATATTGAGGTCATCAAACCAAATTTCAGATCTACCATAACTGACTGACACCTGCTGGGTTAGGGTTAGAAGGCAAATAGGCAAATCACACATTTCAAAAGAAAATAAAAATGGTAGACAGCAGATAATATAGGAAATAGCACCCCCTTCATTTGTGGAGTGCAATGGCCCCAATTCCAAAAATGGTATTAGTTTGCCATGTGGTCTGTCCCAGCCCCAAACTGTTTGCAGCAGCGAGGTCCTTCTCACCAATGTGGGATCTACTCTTTAGAGTCTGGCTCTTTCAGTTTATTTTTTGACTCATCCTCAGCTTCCTGTTTATGCTGACTATTGATGCAGTGGATTGTGGGATTAATAGGATTTACCCTTCAGTGCTGAAGAAGTGAAAAAACTAATATCACTGCTCGCTTAGGACAGACAGGCTGCAGCCAGGCTGCAGAGCACTGTTGCAATAAAAGTCTCCAATAACACAACTGTAATTGTAGAGGTGTCTGGAAAATTGATAAATACACCAACAAAGTGGATAAGTTGCTAACAGTTCATCCTGACCACAGCCCTGCTGACCTGCTGTGTCTCTTGACTCCGCCCACTTTGCTGGAGTGGTTCAGAGTGGTTAAAGTTAAAATCTTACCTTTGCACAGCCAAAGCTGCCTGATATCCTGTTAGTGTACATTTTTTTATGTATTTAGGGTTTTAACAATGACACTGGACAAAATTTAAGTTTGTTACTGGTTTTCACAGCTGTTGATCATGTATTTATGTTTTTTTTAATCTTTTCATGATGTAAACTGTAAAGCACTTTGAACTGCCGTGTTCCTGAAATGTGCACATTTATATTGACTGATTGATTGATTTTACTTTATCTGCTGCCATGCTCATAACTGATATTATCCAGTATTTCCTACTCACACGCAATGTAAACAGCATGTACAAAGGGTGCAATCCAAGAAAATATGTTTGCTTGAACAGTGATCCGGCTTTTTATTGCATTTTGCTTGGAAATGTTTTTAAAGACATAGATTCAAAATACATCAGAAATTAAAAGAGGGGTGGTGGCTGAAGTGCTAGAGGGCGAGCAGACCCTTCTAAGCCTGTCATCTGGATGCAAACACTATTCCCTCAATTGATCTGATGCTTGAAAGGGGTACCAAAATGTTTGGCTTATTTTAGCCTATTAAGCTCTGAGAGAGACAATTGTGGATGTGTTATTGACCGTTTCGTTGATCAAAGTCCTAAATGTGGGGCTGCTTAGAGAAGAATCAATTGCAGACTCTGTGATTGGATTAGTCAAGTGATCAATGCCTGTCACTGATACATCAACAAGGTAATTATAGGGATGTGGAAGAGCTACACATAATACTTATTTTGAATTACAGGCTTAGAAATAAAGCACACACAATCATATAACCCCAGTCACCCGAGGGCTGTACTCTCATACAAAGCACTGCCCTCTACTGCTCCTATGGAGAAGATGTTAATCATGTTACTATTGATAACACTTCACACTCCTGCAATAAAGAAACAGGGTCCAGATTGTTACATTTCACAGCTGCTCACAGTAATTATTCTCAACCATAAACAGTGACTGCTTTATATGCCTGGGAGTCTTCACTGCGTGCACACACACAAATAAGGTTTTACAACATCTGATACTGTATCTGATACTCATCTGATACTGAGTTTTAATTACAGGAGATGTGGGACAGAAACCAGAGAAATAAATGTGTTTTCAATTAATCATAACTAAGATGATGTAAATTTGCTCACAATGAGATGGACCATAATGAAAAGTTTAAAAATGTATTCTACTTGTCACTGTATTCACACACATAACAATAAAACCAGTAAATGGGTGATATTAATTTTCCATCATCCATCTTAAGGTTGGATTTCAGTTTAAAGTGATTGGCCCTTAAGCCAATCTTTGTTATTTACAACATTGTTTGCAATGCATTCTGTGTAAATGGCGTGGTTGGTCCGATTGCACTGCTCTGTCATTGTGGGCACTTCACCCGCCTTTCCAGCTAGCGCTGGTGCATGGCAGACTGCCCCACGGTAGCTCTGGCTGCCCCACAGTAGCTTGCCTTCATTAGTATGTGAAAGAGTGAATGACTGAATGTAGTGTGAAGTTCTGTCCCAGTGTGAAGTCCAGAACTGTAGTGTGAAGTTCTGGACTTCACACTACAGCCTAAATGGCTGCACAAATTCATGCAGCCATTTAGTGACGGAGTGAGTGGTAGATTTATCAAACTAAGTGCACACTCGGTGAAGGCAGATGCTTTTTTCCTCTGAGCCCTACCTGCTCTGTTTTTGTGCTGTCTTTTGCTCTATGTTTTTTGGAGCCTTTTTCTGCACATCTTCCAAATCTAAAAAATAGGATTTGGTCAACCAGTCTCTCAATGCAATTGATCAAATTTTCTTGACAAGAATACTGGGCACATGAGGGCCCTCTTGTCCTGCAAGTGTAACAGAGTTACAAATGTGTTTCTTTGTAAATTATTATTTGTTATTCATTTTATATTGTGAATTTGTGAATTTTATCTTATTCAGTTATTTTTATTTATTTCGTTGTTTTTGCCTGCGGGGGTCGCCCTTCTGCTCTCCGCCTCGTTTGTGTTTCCTGGGCTTCCGTAGTCTATCCCAGCCCTCGTAGCTCCTCTGCCCCCCTTTTCCCTCAGAGCGTTGTTCTGCGCTGCTGTGGGTAAGTCAGAGGAAAGTTAGCTGCTGAGA
The DNA here is from genome assembly GCF_001444195.1 of Xiphophorus couchianus. NCBI lineage: Eukaryota > Metazoa > Chordata > Actinopteri > Cyprinodontiformes > Poeciliidae > Xiphophorus > Xiphophorus couchianus. The sequence goes on from NC_040238.1 coordinate 7,641,227, forward strand.
TATGGTTGTTTTTCTGTATGGATGTTGTTCATGTTGAGGTCTTTACCATATGCTGTTTATTATTGTTTGTTAGTGTGTTATTTTGCAGTTTTGACCGTCATTGTGGTTTTTTTCATAAATAGTTTTATTATAATTTCCTTTTTATTTTGGCGCGAACGACCGGTGCTAGTCCAGCACAGCCCGGTTGAACATTGTTTTTATTTCCACATTTTTAGAGTTGGAGTGCAGGGAGAAGGAGTTGAGGAGGTTGTTCATTTGTTTTCCCTTCTTCCCCCAGGTATGTTTTTTTATTTTTAATTTATACCCTTTATCTCTGTTTATTTAACTCTGTCCCACTGTATTGTGTTGTTGTGGCCACCAGGTGGCGGTTTTCTCCTCTTGTTTTTAGTTTACTATTTTTGTGAGAAGATTTCTTTTTTTGTTAACTTTTGTTAAGTCTGAGAGAAAAAAATGTTAGCAGAGAGCGTTATTCTGCGCTGCTGTGGAGTCGGAGTGCAGGGAGAAGGAGTTGAGGAGGTTGTTCATTTGTTTTCCCTTCTTCCCCCAGAAAAAAAAAAAAAATAAAATATCTGGTTGAGACCCACCTGAACAACTTCTGAGACTCATTGATGCCACCTGTTACACAGGGACATACTCGGCGGGATAAACCCTGGATTTATTCATGATAACAAGATTTCTGCTGTTTGGAGCTTGCACATTCCTGGCATATTGACAAATTTGTGACGGGTTGAGCCGAACTAGCGAACACTCAGACTGTTTTGGTGTGGGACAAAGTCACAAGTTGGGTGCAAGTTTTGCTGAAACTCACAGGACAGCTGAGGACTCAAATACTCACCAACGGAATGGAATTGATCTTGGAGAAGTTGCTAGCTTTGGTTCAGTGGAACAGCAACACTAATTTGGATCATTGGGATGAACTGAGATGTATTGGTGAGACTTACTTATTTTATTGAAATTTAAAATCTACCCAACCTAAAACATTCTTTACCTGAATTGGCTTTCCTGTGTCAGCCTTTAAGGGCTGCATATTTCAAATCTCCTCAAAGATATCTAAATATAACGCTCCTCCCCACTTTAGCCCCTCCTCTTACCATCCATATGACTGTGGAGCTGGGCGCTCCCAAGGACATGTTCCTAGATAGCAAAATCATATCGGACTATTTGCCGGGAGACATATAAATGCAATACACAAACATAGCAAGCACATATACTAATTGATGCCACTGCCTTCCACCCATGTCTTTGTTTTGTCTGAATGTTGCTTTGTCCATACCCTTTGTCCTTTCCTCTTTTTATTTTGTTACTTGTTAGAAACTATGGAGTACTCACTATTAACCCAGAAAAGGAATGAGCAAAATTAGAATCCAGAGACTCACTATTCAGACCAATACTATACTTTTCAGATTATTCTAGTTTATTAGTAATTTTAGAAACTGTGAAGTACTCACTATTTAGACCAATATTGCTGAATTTAATTTAGATTACTTTCTAGATTGTTATGCAGAGAGACTCCTATTTGACTCCTATTTTGAGGCCAAAACATCATCAGTGACCCCTCACACCCCCACCATGGACTATTCTCCCTGCTGCCCTCTGGAAAGAGGTTCCGCAGCATCCGGTGCAGGTCCACCAGGTTCCGAAACAGCTTTTTCCCACTTGCCATCAGACTGCTGAACTCTTAACTGGACTGCACTCAAAAACTGGTCTCCACTTCATACCTTGCACATATACATAGCTAAATAACTTCTATTTTACTGTCATTCCTGCACTTTATATTTTATATTCATATTTATATTCATATTTTATACTGTATTTTATTTTATTCTGGAGTAACCTCACAACATTGGAACCTCAAAACATTGTCCTGAGCCATATGCAACGAAATTTCGTTCTGTATACACCCTGTTCATGCAAAATGACAATAAAGTCAGTCTAAGTCTATTATTGCAACCCAGAAAACTAATTAGAACGATATTAGAATCCAGAAAAAATTCTTCCAGAACAGGAACACTTAGAAACTTATTATTACTTAAAAACTGTGGAATACTCATTAGTTTTACAAATTTAGAAAGTCCAGAGAATACTTACTTATAAGTAAGTTAGTTGAGCTGCTTGAACAGGGATTAGAACAAACTTAGAATCCAGCAATTCTGGACAAGAATGGAGTACTTATACTTATTTAGCAACCCACATCAGGAGTATCTAGTTTATATACTTTAGATCAACATGATCAGATTTTTTTTTCTTCTTTTCCTTTGGTTTGTTATTTTGTGTAAAGTATGTTGAATTTCCTTGTTGCAAATGTGCTATGTAAATAAAATTGCCTTGCCTTGCAATTACAATATGAACTACAGTATGAACTCTAAATATGGTATAGCTGGCAAGAAATTATTAATAAATTTTTAATCATCCCTAGCGTAGACACAGGCTAGAGCTACAGATATGGTGTAAAGTTTGCCAACCACAGTAACAAAGCGACCATTGACATTGTGATGTGGTTTCAGAGGAATGAAGTGTACTGATTTACTGATTAAAATGTCAGTCTTTTCAATAAATCCTGTTTCCTAGAGCCTTTCCCTAGAAGATTGAATGTCATCTGTCCAACCCAACCTCTCTTTAAAACGATACACTCAGATCCTTGTGAATGTGTTTCAGTAAGGAAGGCTACATCAGAGTGGATGATGGGATGATTTTAGACTTTTCACATTAGCAAACTAATATTACTAGGAACTGTAAAAAAATATTTACAGAGCCATGCATGCTCCTTGGAAGTTTGAAAACTTGAATGCAGCTGAACATGTTGGGTGCTGGAATCTGGTCTTGTTGGGAGCTGTTTTTTCCACCGGGAGGAGCCATGAGGTTGGGGTCTGTTTAAGGGCGGCTCCCACGCACCGGTGCGTAATTGGCATAATCATCGCCAGCATAAGAGGAGCGGGCGGCGGGTTCTCCAGCGCCAGAGTGTTATGCCAGTAATGGTGCTTCTTCGTGATGCAGTGTATTCTTCTTGTGAGGACCCTGTTCTGGCCTTTGGATCTTCCTCCCTCGTGACGACGTGGTTATAGAACTCGGGCAACCAGTGGGTCTATACCCACTGGTCTGATCCCAAGCAGTTTTCCGAAAGCTCCAGCTGGCAGCCGGACCTCTCCTCCGTTTTCCTCCACGCCCATACTTACCTGTCTGCCCTAACACAACTCTCCCATCCGCACCTCGGAGAATACTCCAGCCTTCGGATCCCGGACCCGACTCCTCTGCCTTCCAGGCTCCAGACCCCCAACCTGAGTTACCCCCGGCAGATGCACCTCACCTCATCCAGTAAGCTCGTTCCTGAATTAGTTTTGTTCCAGGTTACATTCCACTTACCTCTCCTCTTACCTGCCTCCAGCACAAAGACGATCCCGATCAAGTCACTTCAAGAAATCATTTACCAAACCACATATTTATTTATTTGAAAAGGAAATAAACTTTATTCATCTGATTCTTTGTATTTCTGCATGTGGGTCAAGCGTGTAGCATCAAATATGACAGAACATCAATTAAAAAAAATATTTACATCATAAAACAGAAGGGTTTGCAAGTTAATTTTGAGGAAAAAAAGTTAGATAAGGATAAAATCATCACCTTATGTTACGTCCACAAAGGGCCAACATATTTGAGGACACAAAGACAAAAATGAGGATTCAAAAGTAATTTTTATTTCAACTCTCTCGACCTTTTTCTTTAAGATGAGCTTCTTTTGATTTTTCTGTGAAGAAAAAGAGAGAATTAAATCCTCGGTTCCCCGTGTCCCAAAAAAAAGAAAACAAAAATCCCAAAGTATAAACAGAAAGTTGGACCTGATGAGCCGATCAAAAAGAACAAAACGGTACAGCAGGGGGCCAACCCTATACAGGGCCGTCGAAGCCCCTGCTAGTACCGGACTACAAGGAAAAAGAAACTTCTGCTAAAGAAAAATCAAAAACAGGACAACCGGTCCCACCAGGTCAAAAATTACAACAAAAAAAAACATCAACCAAACAAACGGCTAACAAAAACTACCGCGTGGCAGGCTGGAGACGTGCGCACCGCGTCAGAACGCATCCTGGGTGTTTGTTGGGAGGGGGCGTCGCGCTTTACCTGGCGCAACCCAGCCTATTTATAGGCGGTCCAACAGCGTCACAAATTAACGGACCAAATTACAAGAAAGAATTATCAAAACTCCAAATTATATTAAACAACAACAAAAAAAATCATACAACTGACTTCTATACAAAATGATCCAAGTGAAAAAAAAATAGACAGAAATAAATACAATGTGCCAAAGCAAATAACACCTTATACAGAATATCTGTTCATTCTTTTGGATACAGCAAGCTGGAGAGCAGGAGATCTTCAAGGCTTTAGAAACACCAAACAGTGCTGGGTTTAAAAGCCTGCACTGCTGACAACTAATTGAAGGCCAAGTGTAGCTTTGAAGAGTGCCTCTTTGTCCAGTGGATGAGGAAGGGAGCTTAGTAGAGCTGCTTGGTATTCCCACTGAGGCTTTCTGTCTTTGGCTGCCATATGGGAGAGAGAAAACAGCCATATAAGTACTTAAGTAAAGTTTATATTTACACATGAATCCTCTCAGCTTTGCCTTAATTCAGTGGAAAAACAATATCCAGGCTGAAGCAAGGCTACCAGTATAAGCACTTATGCAAAGTTCATATTAGCAATGGAAATTTCAACCTTGGCAGGACTGTGCAGGAGACAGTGCGTAGTGCCTCTGCAGCTGCTTAAACTAATTTCTCTAGGTTTTGAGTGTGGTGTAGTGTGAACAGTGTAGTGCAAGGTGTGACAACAAAAACACTGAAAGTGTTTCACTTCATCCAAAGCATTTACTGCTTTTTTTTTCTCAGCGGTTCCTGTAGAAAGTCAGCAGAACAAGTCATAATCATAAAGTTTTGCTTAACATTTCTGATTGCATCTTTAATCTTATTAAAATTGAAGGTTTATAGTACTGATGAAGATTAATATGCTTTGTAATCCAGCATAAAGAATCATACAAATTTAATATATGTAACTGCCTTTGATCTTTCCCATAATCAGTTTTATCCCTAAACAGCTTTGGTCCCATTGTTAGAGAGAAGAATGACTAAAGGACTGTAAACTGTTGAGAGAATTTGTTGTTGAAGAATTAAGACTAATCCAGTTTTAAGTACAGGTCTCCATCACTCAACACCGCCATTATGTCTGAGCGACAAAATTCAGAAAATATAAAGAACCGTGTTGCTTTATTTACAGTGCTAACATCATACAGCACTGGGTGGTGTCTTTGTGCCTACTATACTCTTTGCTGGTACATTTCAGCCAAGATCTTTGACTAGCTAGTTAAAAATCTTTGACTAGCTAGTTAAAGATAGTCGACTTAGAGATAGTCAAAGATATCATTGATAGTCTTTTGATGAAATAGACTATAGATACTACCCATGCTATACTATCGATGAGATAGCATCTTTGAGAAAGGTTGAGGTATAAATGTCACACTCGTAAGTCGGTGTACAATGAACTTTCGTGGGTTTTCCCACATCATAATTATTCTGATTCTAAGTCATATTTGGATGATCTTTTCTAATAGTATTTTTTTTCAGTTGCTTTGGTTCATTTCTCTAAACAGAACTGAAATTCTCAAAACCACTTGTTCAATCTTCAAATCATTGTACCACTGGAGCACATCTAAAAAAAATTTATCATTTCTGTCAGCAACTTCCAAATGCTTTTGTACAATTTTATGCTTTTTCCAAATGTTGGTGACTTTTGTCAAATTGATCGAAATGTATTATAAAGTCTCTCTTGACCTACACAATGTTTAACCATAATTTCATTGCATAAGTGTTAATATGTAAAATGCTTGAACAGGTTGTAATTATGTGTAGAACATATTTCTATAATTTTTTATTTGACTTTCTCTTTGATCTGGAACATTGCTCTCAGATGAATCATTACTTTCACCAACGTAAGTAAAAGTGAAGCACTAGATCAGTTAATGATCAACCAGTTATCTGAAATAGCTCAAAGGTACATCAACAGGCAACATAGCCACAATGTCCCATTTGAGGCAATGAAAGGACAAAGATTTGGATAGGGTCAAAAGCCACAGAGACCAAGGAGAGTGAGGTTGTAACAGAGGAAGGCGTGACAGGGCAAGACAGAAGAAGAATCAGAAGAAGCTGAGGACATATCCCAGTTTCCATCACTCCAACATCATCAGAATATGATTTGCGACCCACAACAGGAATTTGATGGAGTTGCTCTCGTCCTGCTTTTCATTCCTTAACCCCACTGAGGTGTTTTCATTAGCTAGTTGATGAAGACAACTCTAATTCCTCAAATTCCATAAGACAGTTTCAATGTAAAGTTTTTTATTGAAACTGTCTTATGTTCCCATTTCTATTTTTTTCCTTTAATGCATTTTTCAAATCATTTTTGACATTTGCAAAACAGTAAGTGCCTTTCTCAAAACAATACATACAAACAGGAAAATATTTTTGCAGACATCAATAGAAGTGCTGGGAGGAGATGGAGGAGCTCGATTTGTTTCACTGATTATCTGTCTCATACCATACTGTCACAATAAGAAATCTAGACTGTCAAGTTGAGTCAGCAATTTATTTTAATGTGGTTGTTTGCATGCATAATTCTTGGTTTCTTGTTTTACATTTGCTTGTATAAAAAAGGGCTTTATGAATAAACTCTGACTAATGGATATCCAGGGCTGCACTGTTGCTTTGCAGCAAGAAGCTCCTGCATTCGATTCCCAGTCTTTCTGCATTGAGTTTGCATGTTTTCCCAATGCATTCAATGCATTCATTCTCTAGGTACTCCAACTTCCTCCCACAATCCAAAAACATGACTATTATGTTAATTGGTGTCTCTAAATTGTCCTTACATATGTGTGCGTGCGTCTGTGTGTGCCTGGTTGTTTGTCCTGTGTGTCTTTGGACTGGCAACCTGTCCAGAGTATACTCTGCTGGAGATAGGCAGCAGCAACTCTCATGACTGCACAAGAATATGCATGTTATTCTTGTGGAAAAATAATCTATTCATGGAAACAGGAAGTTTCAAGCTTCACTAGCTGGCTGTGGAATTTTTTGTATTTGTCTGGATTGTAACATAGCATAACATATGAGATTTGCGTACCAAATAACTTCCTGCAAAGCTGTCCATCTGGATAAATGAACATCTAACCAGTGCATTCTGGGAGATTAGACTCAGCCTACTTGGCTAAATTCAATATTTACCAAAGAGGCTGCTGTCAACACTCCTACTGCTATTCTGCGTATGCATGTGTGCGTGCGTGTACGTGCGTGTATGACAGAGAGAGAAGAGAGGAGGGGGATTCTGCACTGCTTGTGGTTTCAATTTTTAGATAAAATAAATACTGAAGATACTGAAACATTTTCCAGTAACAGAATTATTTAGAAATATTATTCAAATGTGTATTATTTTTACTAGTGCTGACATTAAAATATATAGCTGGAAAAAGAAGTGATGATTTGCACTGCTGGATTTCACAAAGTTGTGGTGATTTCACAGAACAGCAGAACAGCATGGATTACCTGGGTTATTCTGTTCTGAGCAATGCACTGAAAGCGACTGAGAAAAACAGTTAAAAGCTATGAAGAAAAATGGTTAGTTTTTATTTTCTTTTTTAGGTCACAAAAACCACAATAATCAATGGATAAACTACAAAACTCTGGTGGTTAAGTACATTTTCACTGATTGCTGCAAAGCTTATGACTCAAAAGTTAAGTTGAGGTTTTCAGCTTTGTTTGAGCCAGTATTTTACTGCTATAAACCGATAAGCCATGATGAATTCCATGAAGGATGGGTAGTGAAGTGTAATGAGGGTTTATTGGTTGTCTATAAATATGTCTCTCTGAGATGTTGAAGTGAAAACTCTGGTACCCAGTGCTTAGATGAGCAAAAATATAATTTTTTTCAGGCAAGAAAATAATGCAGGTACACATGATCTGGAGAAAATTATAACCAATAATAATAATAATAATAATAATAAATTCTATATCCAATATATGTTATGCATGTTTTCACATGGGATATATGTGTATCACATACAAACATTTGTATAACATATTTTATATATGATATATGAATATTTGGAATGTTTCATGGTAAAAAAAAATGCTTCCCAAGCTTTTCAGGACTTACATACGCTCTCTGGCCACTTTATTAGGTACACCTGTCCAACGGCTCATTAACTCAAATGTCAAATCAGCCAATCACAAAGCAGCAACTCAATGCATTTAGGCATGTAGACATGGCCAAGACTATCTGCAGTTCAAACCAAGCATAACAATGAGGGAGAAAAATGATTTAAGTGACTTTAAACATGGCATGGTGCCAGACGGGCTGGGCTGAGTATTTCAGAAACTGCTGATCTACAAGGATTTTCACGTCCAACCTTATCTTTACAGGGTTTACAGAGAATAGCCCAAAAAAGAGAAAATAGAACTGCCTCTCAGTGAGAGGCAGTTCTATGGGCGCAAATATCTTGTTGATACCAGAGGTGACAGGAGAATGGCCAGACTGGTTCAAGCTCATAGAACAACAGTAACTCAAATAACCACTCGTTAAAACTGAGATATGCAGAAGAGCATCTCTGAACTCACAACACATCAACCTTTGAGGTGCTGGATGGACTACAGCAGCAGAAGACCACACCGAGTGGCACTCCTGTCAGTCAAGAACAGGAAGCAGAGGCTACAATTAACACAGTCTCTCCAAAATTGGACAATAGAAGATTGGAAAAAAATATTGCCTGGTCTGATAAGTCTCAATTTCTGCTGCGACACTCGGATGGTAGGGTGAGAATTTGGCATCAACAACATGAAGGCATGGATCCATCCTGCCTTATATCAACGGTTCAGGCTGGTGCAATGGTGTGGGGGATATTTTCCTGACACACTTCGGCCCATTAGTACCGACTGAGCATCGTGTCAACACCACAGCCTATTGTTGCTGACCATGTCCATCCTTTTATGACCACAGTGTACCCATCTTCTGATGGATACTTCCAGCAGGATAACGTGCCATGTTATAAAGTGCGAATCATCTCAGACTGGTTTCTTGAACACGACAATAACACTACTGGTTTCACTGAACTCAAATGGCCTCCACAGTCACAGATCTAAATTCAATAAAGCACCTTTGGGATTTGGTGAAACGGGAGATTTGCATCATGGATGCGCAGCCGACAAATCTGCAATGATGATGCTATCATGTCAATATGAACCAGACTCACTGAGGAATGTTTCCAGTACCTTGTTGAATCTCTGCAACGAAGGGTTAAGGCAGTTCTGAAGGCCAAAGGGGGTCCAACCTGGTACTAGCAAGATGTACCTAATAAAGTGGCCAGTGAGTACATACCAAAAGAGTTCAGTAGTGTTTTTTGGTAACTTCTTACATTCCACCCTCAGTTGTTGTTGACACTGCATGGGATGTCATCAGTTTGGTTGTTGCTAAGATACAAACACAATACATTTGTGACAATAGTGATTCTAACCATAATTCACTTTCTGCTACACTGCCAACATTTCAAAAGATTGTCAGCTGCTCTTCAAGAGAAAATAACACACTGGATTTGTTTTATATAAATGTCAAATATTTATATATAAGCAAGAGCTCCTCTGGGTAAATCAGATCAAAACCTTGTTTTTCTCTGCTCAGGGTATATTATTCTGAGCATAGCTTGTTAAGTATGTACCCTAATAAACTACTATTCTTCTCATATGTCCATCTTTGATGAATTTCCAAAAATGTCAGCTTCTGAAATAAGAGCAACGTATAACAAAATTTATTTTTAATCATCCAAAAGCTGCCATTCCTAGTGTTTATGTCATGAATATGCTCATCTGTACTCACAAAGAACCAGTCTTATTTACAAAATCTCCTGGTTTCCCATGTTTATTTATTGTAATGATCTGAACTTCCGACAAATGTTTGTTTTCTGAACCATCTTCTGGCACCACAGCAGAGAAAAGGGGGACAAGAAAGGACAGACAGGAGTAAAGGACTCCTGTCCTTTGTTCCCATCTCCATCCTGTCTTTTCTTTTACTTTGAATAGACAGGATGGATCTTCCAGGCCTATCCACAACCATGATTGGGGATAGGCCTGGAATACCAAGCACCAATGCCTACTCTCTGCCGTCCTTCTCATTTCCAGAGCAGGTTTCCATGGCAACACAATGGGAGGTCAGAGGTCAGGTGTAATAATTAGACATCAATTCTACACTAAAAGTACAATGAAGAACAAGCAGTGACCTGGTTTCACCAGCACCAGCAGTGAGCTGATAAGCATGAGTTTGCCATTGATGTGTGTGTGTGTGTGTGTGTGTGTGTGTGTGTGTGTGTGTGTACCATGTATTTAATACTATGTGATGACCATTTTCTGGACACGTTGTGAAATTGTGGGGACGTACCAAAGCCTGGTCCCTACAGAAATCTGTTATAGGGTTAGGGATAGGCTAGGCGTTAGGCTCAGAAATGAATGGAAGTCAATGGAAAGGCCCTGCAAAGATAGACAAGTGCGTGTGCGTGGGTGCGTGTCTGTGTATGTGTGTTTACTGAGGAATAACAGAAATTATCTGTTAACGCTCTCTGGTGATGACATTTACAGCACTGAGTCTGTACTCAGTGCTGAGGAAGATGATGATGGATCTAGAAAGATGCTGCAGGATGAAGATGAGCACTTCCCTAAAATTTGCCAGATGGTTCATTTGACATAACTGGCACTTTTCCAAAGGAGATCGCCATTTAAAGTGCAGCTCTAGGAACAAACAGGCTGTTTTATCTTTTAATTTGATCATTTTACAAGATCCAAATACAGATAAATGTAATTCTGAAATACATTTTTCCTGGGCATTGATGCTAAAGACATGATAAAGTTCATAATTTAGTGTGTGTTCTATTAAAAATACACAGAGGGTTATGCTGGGAGTTGTCCATTTAATCTTATTTTTGAAAACTATTTGTTTTTCTTTTTGAAATATATTTAAAAAAAGCACCTGAATGTTAGTACTAGAAGTAGTACAAGCGCACAGCCCTAAAAATTCTACTTGATGAGGGGTGACCAAAGTTACCAAGAGAGTTCACTTGGCAACTTTCTTGGAGAATTTGTTTGTTCCAATCATTAAAATGTATTCTCATGTTCTAAATAAAACTAAATAAAAGTGAAGACCAGACATTACAACTCTTTACGTTTCTTCTTCTGTGTGAGCAACTTAAAAAATCTGGATGTAAAATTGTTTCTTGGGGTGTCATGTCCTCAAATTCTATTGCCTTGTTGGAGTTGACATTCAGATAAACTCCTCTACAAAATGACCACACAGACAAGAGGGCTTACGTTGACTCTTTACTGAAGCCAGGTGGGATAGGGTAAAACTGAGAACATACAAACTTTCCATTGACTTCCATTCATTTCTGAGCCTAATGCCTAGCCTATCCCCAACCGTAAAGCAGTAGCAAACAAAACAGCATTTAAATGTCAGCATTATAATAAATTTGCTCTAAAGAAAATATTTAGCTCAAAGCTGTGAAAGTTTTTATAAAAGAAATGCTGCTTTCTGACAAACACCTAAATTATTCTTGATCAAAAAAATATCAATTGCAAAATTGCAAAACAGTGTTTTCAAAGACCAACACAATCTTTAAGAAGTGGCAGTGTTACTGAGAGAAAGCCATGCTTTGTATTTTCCTGCCTTGTCTCCTTTTAATGGCATCATAAAACACCGGCAGACTATTAAATGTAGTACCAAAATTCCGCCTCTAGGTGACACCAACCAAACACTTCCATAACAAATCTGTGCAATGTCAACAAACTGACATGCAACAAAACACTCCCCATCTGAAACACTAAGTGTTTCACCTTTTACAACATTTTCAAACATATAACAGATAATGCTTAGGAAGAAATAAGCACTCACAGGTCATAAGAATAACTTTATGGCATCTACTTTTTCCACTCTCACCTGAACTTTCTGAACAAGCCCATATTTATTGGAGTACACCTCAGCAATGATGCCCATAGGCCAGCCGTTGCATTTCACTACATTGTCTCTTAGGAGTACAACATCTCCTGGTTTTAAGCTTCTGTGTTCAGATGTCCACACACACATCTAAGTCAATATATGAAAACAGCAATCCCATGCTGAGAATGACGGATGGGAGATCTGCCATTTTTTGAACTTCACACCTTCCTCTTAGCTTTATACATAGCTAACCCTAACACTCAAAGATGAGCTTACTCACGCATAGTTTGCATCCTAGGATCCAAAAACCTGCAGATCTGATGACTCCTTCGGTAAAATGCCTTTCTTGATGTCGAGTCTCTTCACGGTAATCACAAACTATCAGGGTGGTGACAGGATGAAGGCCAGGTAGAATTAGGTAGATCTTTCTTTTTCAGATCCCAAACTTACTTTATGAAGACGAGCTCTGGTCCTTATGACTCCCTTCTTGTTCAAAGACCACAGTGGGTGGTTCTTTGGAATGCTTTGAAGTAGTTCCAGCTCTTCTCCAAAGACTTCATGTTGAACAGTTTTGAGGATGACTGTAGTGCTGTGGTTGAGAATATGCACTGACAGATGTGGGGGGACACAAATTCTACCTTTTAGACTCAGTTGAGACATCACTCTGTCCTTTTCTGAAACATTGAATGATATGAATTAAAGCACCAAGTGTAGAGCTGTAACATGTTTTTTACGTCCACACTGTGCAGATTATCTCTTCTTTACAGTTCCTTGCCAAATGTAGAGCTTTGCAACACTTGCAGAATTTGCTGCTATTCTATTTCTTCAGAATTGCCTTTCTTTCTTGAATGAGCATTCCCTTGAAGCCTCTACATTTAGAAAGATGAGATTTTTTGTGTAGCACACGTTTGGCTGGGTCATCTGTTGTAATGGGTTTACTTACAGATGAAATGCTGGTTTGTGTAGAGCCACTGTGCTGTCCAGGTAATGACTTAGTAAAGTCCCAGCCTTCAGTACAGCTAGGGGTTTATGACCATCAGGAGTTGCCTAATGGTCATATTGAATTGAATCAATTGAATATGTTCAATTGAGTCATTATTTAATGTTATCAGCATAAACCTGGGTCAGGTCTCATTATTCTGTTCTCCTTGTGTGTTTGCCAACACAATTTAGCAGTAAGCCCAACTCCAATAAAATGGACACTTGATGCAGGTTCTTTACTTCCGCTTTATTCTGGTGACCCAAGTACTCGTATGACATGGAGTAAACTGTAACATAAATAAAATAGCTGAACTTATTATGAGTACAAAAAAGTTATAACAAAAAACACATTCTTAACAAATAAGGTATTAAATAAAATCTACTCTTGAATATTAAATGAAAACTTACAGACGGTGATGTCGATGGCGTAAACAAAAGGCTGATTGTGACAGATTCACCTCCTCATGTGTGACTGAGCAAAACAATCCCAACGAAATGGCTGACTTTCTGTCCCAGACCTACCTTGACCTTCAAAATAAAAGCCTAACACGAAATTTAAAGCTAAGAACCTATTTTACAATAAATTAAAGGGCAGAACACTCATTCTTGCTTGATTACACACAAAGTTCACAAAGAAGTTGAATGGAGGATAGGAAACCCTGTGTTGCTCTATTTAAATCCTGATGTAGGACACTTCTCTTGTAAATAGAATAGCAACTTCTGCACAACAAGGCATGTGAGGCTAAGTAACTTAGACCTAGTAGATCACCATCCGTCTTTGCTGCCTCTATCTCCCTTTAAACATCTCCCAGTTCTCTTAATTTGCGGTGGTATTTATTGGAGTTTTTGGGAAAACTCTCCAACCTTCTCAATCACCTTTGAAGGCCCATAACACTCATTTAGTCTATCCTGAACTGAGTATGGACTCAGGGGTAATTCCCATGTACCATTCCCCAGCCATTTAACTAAAAGATTGAGCTGTTCATTGGCTGAGAGGCTTAAATTACTGATGTCAGTCAGAAAGGATGCTCTCCAGGCCCTACAGCATTCAGGATGGTCATTGAACTGTGTGAGACCAGAGGACACTAGTTTATGTCGAGCAATGAACCAGACATGCATTTACTTTCATCCCCTTGACTCATTTGTGGACCATTATTTGCATAAATGGCATTCTGTGACAGAGGAGAGTTGTCAGCCCTGTTTCTATAGTCTGTAGAAAGTTTCTGTTAGATTTGCAAAAGAATTTGTGTTTTGCTCAATTTTTGGCATAGATTTTCTGCCGAATCTTGACTGCTTTGTGAAATGGTTATTGGATCCAACCGCCATGGTTAGATTCTGTGCCTGTGTTGCTATGGCAGGTTCTGAGTTTGGCTGGAACTGGGAATGTCAATTCTGGTGCACAGAGTCTTTGATCAGAGTCACGTATAGGTTCATGTTGGGTTGGTTGCAGGTCTGTATCACATGAATAAGTTTTTATTTTAGGCATTTCAAGAGTGCCTTCCCTTTGGATAGCTCCTTCTACATATTATTTTGTGTGTAATTCTGGATGCTCATTTGTAACGTCTATTTCACTGAAGGTTTTTGTTATGTTGTTCCACAGCTGACTCGAAAACTTCTGCCTTAGCCTCTGCAGTTGCAGCCTTTTTCTGTGAACAAACCTTATCCAGTGAAGCCTCTAAATGTGCTTTTTTTTATGGATTCAAGGATGCAAGGACTCATTGTCATACTACCTTGCTTGTTTGTGGTAAAAATTTGGACTCAGGTCCCAGATTAAGAAAGTTACTACACAAAAAATAAATAAATATTAAAGTAATTATGTGATATATATAGGTGTGTGTGTCTGTGTGTCTGTTGGGGTGCACGCGAGCATGTGTGTGTGCAAATAATTTGTAAGATGAATCTGTCTTAGGTGCAGCTTGAGTTCAGCAGTCTGACAGCTGAAGGGAAGAAACTGTTCCTCAGCCTGGTGGTCTTGCTCCAGATGCTCCTCAGCCTCTTGCCTGAGGGGAGCAGCTAGAACAGTCTATGTGCAGGATGGGTGGAGTCCATTATGAGAAGCGCCATTCTTCTTCATCGTGCTGTGTAGAGGTCCGAGGTGGAGGAAAGGCTCCCCACATTCCTCTGTGCAGCCTTAACTCTGCAGAGCCATCCCCTCAGCAGCAGTACAGCTGCTATCAACTATCACATTTATACAATATGATGTATGTTTATAAAATGTAATTTATACAACATAATTATCACGTTTGTACAATATATTATCATCTTTGTAGAATATGATAGTGTGATAGCCTAATAGTGCTCGAAAATTAATTTTTCTCTGTGATAGCAATTCTGTAGCTCAATAATCAAACCGTGATTATTAAAGTAGCTGCTTAACTCATATTTGCTAATGCTATCTAAGAATCTGTTAAAACGTTGCTGTGGAAATCTTGTGCAACTAATATTTCCAGTACACATTTCATCAGGTGCTAACTCATCCAGCGTATATGTATATTAGTGGAAGACACTCACACTCACGCACTTAAAAATGTATTATTCAGTAGGCCTTTAAGTATTTGTCTGCCTAAAGTAATACAACAATTACATATTAAAACTCTGAAGTTTAGAAACTGTGCATAACTCAGTGAAATAAAAAATTTCCAAATTGCTACAGGTTGTTTTGTAGATGCATCATCATCACAGACTCCTTAGAGTGAGTTAATTGTTTCATTATAACAATTCATGTTATAATGAAATGTAAAAAGGGTATCACATTTCATCTCTTGTATACACTAAACCTGTGTTCTGGCCACCAGGAACAACAGAGAGTGGTACAGATGGGAAAAGTACACCATGTGACTTTCAGTGAAATATGCTGTAAAATAGTGCTGGCCGCAGCAGAGAACAACGCAGAGGAAGAGGGAGATGTCGTAGCTTAAACACTATCTGCTGTGGTAGCACAGACAGCTTGTTCAACCTCTGTTTACACCCCAAATCTGGTCCCATTCTCAGTGAGTCATTATCAGCCTCGCTTTGCCCTGCTTTATCACTCTCCCAGATAGTGAAGTGTGGGAGAGTACATATTTACCAATACTTTGTGAGAAATGCCACAATTACTTGTCACTGAATAGACATCTTTGCTACAACAGTCAAAGACAGTCTCTCACCTACAAAACCACAATATGAGATGAAGAAATCAGAAACCATTTAGTGATTTCCATTTGAAACTGAGCAACAAATGATTACTAAGTAATCAATCAGTAAATTTCAGTACAGACATTCTTACATATGTGTAATTAACGGAAACCAATGACAATATTTTATGCATCACTGTATAAAATATATGCAATATATGAGTGTTTGGTCTCATATAAATTGATATGTTAATAAATGCACCAAAATATAAGTTCCAAAACAAGTGTATAGATAAAATATATTAAAGAAGACATATGAAAAATCCACTTTTTTTTGCCCTTAAATAATTTTTTACGTGTACTTTGTGTGTTTAGGAATGCAAAAAATTACATTTATTCTCTCCCGGTGCTGCTTAGATAGCTTTATATTCTTTTTGGGTCATATTTTTCAGTCTGTTCATTTTTCTCTATTTGCCAGTTCCATTTGCTATGGAACTGCTAAGCAAGGTCATGCTCCCGGCTAATCTGGAGTTTTATAAATCCACCATTCTTTTTCCTCACAGCAATTGTGTATTCCAAGTTCAATTATGCCAAAGTTGCAAGGAAACAAGACAAAATGTTCAGTTTTAGTATGTATTAACACACAAGATTCCTTACATTGCCCCACGGCAATGTAAAGAGTTGGGTTTTGCTGAGGTTGATAGGTGAGAGGCAGTGCCTAATTTGTGACATTACATTGGTACGTTGTTTTTGAAATGGGTTGTTTTCCAAACACCAAAAAACAACTTATTGCCAAAAAAATGGCTGGATAGTTTTTTAAAGCACTTTAGTTGTGCAGTAGAACCAGTACTTACATTTCAACCATGCTAGTAAAAAACGTGCAAATAGTAAATTTTGAATATGTCCCCTTGATATTTAACAATGTAAAGTAAATTTAAGGAAAAACACTGGAGCTTTTTTAAGCTGCATGTTTGTAATTACCATTTTCAGGAATTCCATGTTGATTTTACTGCTGTTTGCCTCCATTTCACTAATGATTGAAAGAAAGAATTTAACAACATATTCATTTAACTGTACCTCTGTACCACACTTAACAGATGAGTCAGTGAGCAGCAGCTCTAACCCCGATACCAGCATAATCTTTAACCCCTGTCCCAGTGAAAAGATGAGTAAGAGTGTGTTGTCATGAACTGAGGTGTGAGGTAGTGAGGCAGCAAGTAGTAGACCCAGGATGAGAGGAATAAATGTGATTTTAATGATGAGTAATCCAAAACAAATAGTCCAAAGCGCCAGGCTGCACTGCTGAGCGGAAGCCAGGGCTCAACACAGGTAGCAACTGGAATGTAGACGAAGGACTGAAGCACACATACAACAAGGACCCGACAAAGACGCAGAGACACAGGGGACACTAAACACACAAGAGGTAATCAGGGAACAAGACACACCTGGGAACAATCAAAGGGAGACAGGACAACATGGAGACTCAGACACAGAAAACTCGAAATAAATACACAAAAACAGCTCCTGACGTGTTCAATCTATGTGGATTTTTCCTGTCTCTCTATTCTTTTTACAATTACACAAACAAAAACAATGTATTTATTACTTACAGATATTCAAACAATCTTTACAAAATTTACACACATAGCAGGGAGTGATAAACTCAGAATTCTGACTTTAAACTCCTCTTCCGAAGGATTAGGGTCACGGAAAAAACAATAATAATTCTGAGATTAAAGTCAAAGTCAGAATTCTGAGATTAATCTCAGAATTCTTTTTTTTTCAGTGGCCCTAATCCTCTTTCGTATAAAAGTGATCAAAGCAAATATAAATTCAATTCAAATAGTCACTTGATGCACCATGGGTTTCTGGCTTACATAGTACCAAAAAGTCAAAAATTTCTTTGTTTTTCCATAGTTGCAAAGCTGACTGACTGGATAGACTGACTTTGTGAAGTGACTGGCTGGATAGACTGGTAAAAAACCACGTGACCACCCACGTGCATAATGAGCTACCTAAAACCTATGTATTTATACTGTGAAACTCCCATGTCCCAATCTGAAATTAACCAATTAAGTGAATTACTAGCCAAAAAACTTATTCTAAATAACTACAATTAAACAAAAATTCTAGTTATCAAGAAAATAAGCAAATAAAAATAAATTATAAGATTTAACTGAAAATAAAGAAATAGCTCCTACATTGGGGAACAACTTCCTTCCCTTTCTTAGGATCATTGATACGTCACAAGGTGACATCTTGCATGGAGCCCCAGTCAAAGTGAGATTGACAATCATATTTAATTTCTTCCATTCTCTAATAATTGCTCCGACAGTTAATATTTTTTCATCAAGCTGCTTGGCAATTGCCCCATAGCCCTTTCCAGCCTTGTGGAGTTCTACAATTTTGCCTCGGTGTCTTTGGACAGCTCTTTGGTCTTAGCCATGTTAGTAGTTGGAGTCTTACTGATTGTGTGGAGTGGACAGGAGTCTTTATGCAGCTAACGACCTCAAACAGGTGCTTCTAATTTTGAATAATAAGTGGAGTGGAGGTGAACTTTTTGGAGGCGAACCAACAGGTCTTTGAGGGCCAGGATTTTTGCTGATTAACAAGTGTTCAAATACTTATTTACAGCAGTAACACCGAAACAAATAATTAGAAAAATCATACACAGTGATTTTTGGATTTTTTTTATTTTTAGATTGTCTCACACAGTGAACCTAAGATGGAAATTTCAGACTCTTCCGTGATTTCTAAGTGGAAGACCTTGCAAAGTTGCAGGGTGTTCAAATACTCATTTTCTTCACTGTATGTTAATGTGTCCTGCAAAATAATCAACTGATCTGGGTCTTTATCATTATGCTTGGGACAGCAATGAATTTAAGTAAAAGAAAATTAAACATCTGGGTTTATTTGAGCCCAGAACTACCTTAAGGCTCTCCTTTGCAGAGTGTAGCTGCAGACATCAGCAGAGACACAGCGGCTGCGCACTCACAACCTGCCCACAACAATGAGGAACAGACTATATAAATTTGAATGCTCACTCAATTTAAACATGCCATACTAGCATGTTTTAAATATATTGCTTTAACACTTACAAAGGTAGTTACAGACATAACTATGCAACCACAAATCTTCCTTTACAGATCAATCTGATGAGATCACAAGACTCTTTTCAGAGCATTCAGCTCGAATAGCAGAACCAAATAGGTGTAGTTTAGAAGTTTATTTACTATTTCAAACAGTACAATTTGAATGTTTATTGCTGAGATAAAGCAGTTTTTCCCACTTTGGTGTAATTTCCATTGCCCCTCACTTGATAGTTGGAGGGTCCAGCTCATGCTGGCACATATTGTAGTGGAAAAATTAAAGTAAGGTCACACCTGCTGGTTGTATTGCTATATGTTTATTCTAAGTTCCAGTATATTCCCACCAAGTTAAACTATTTTGGTTACATGTGCAAGGTTGGTTGTTTTTCAAAGCTGCATGGGAACCAGTCTGGTCCCATGCTTAGGATCCCTTATCCCTTTGTATTGTCAAAGGGATAACACATTGTCATGTGTTGTCTCTGCCTGGCAGAGCTTTTCATCCAGACCTGCTTCATTACTGATTGTCCTACAAGCTCTCTGTATTGTGCACAATATATTAATAAACCTGATTGAGTGATTTCACCTGAACAGTGCTTGGAAATAGTATTTTTTCCACGACAGTATAAAACCTGTCAAATGGTTCTGAAACTATTAGATTAAAAGTTCTAGCTGATGGTGTGTCATCTAAAGCTTTGATTATTCAAAGAGGATGTCCCCAGAAAAGCTCCATTCTATTTGTGACTTTGATAAATAATTAGTATCAAATGTAGCTGACACAAAGTTTTACTTTTATGGTGATCAACAAAGTTTTGTAACTTTATTATTATAATGCACAAACTGAGCAGCTTCTCACTGGTGCATACTCACTTTTATTAAAAATAGTATTTCTCAAAATAAACTTGACATAAAAAAATATCTAACCATAATCTAACAGTAAACACACAAAAAGTAACTTGAAGATCTGGTGAAAAATCAGCAGGTGTGGAGGAATTGTTTTTTTCTTCATATGTTCCAGGAACCTTCAATTCGTCCCTGAGAAGTGTCCAGGTTCTCCTGGCCAGGCATAGAGTGGTGGCTGCAGACATGTGTCTTTGGTGCATAGAAATATATGCTTTCTTTTTATTGTTTCACAAACACAGCTTTAAATAAAAGTAGGCTTTTTGTCCTCCGTCTCTTCAGGCTCATCAGCCCTTGAAGGCGTGGCATTCCTCCTCACTGAAGCAAAGCTGCTTTAACAATCTGAGAAACCAACAAAGACAAAAAACCCTCAGTGCAAACACACCAGAGCTTAATATTGATTATGTATGAACATTATGTTCTTCAGCATATTATTTACTTACAGTGGCCTGCAAAAGTATTCACGCTCCTTGAACTTTTCCATATTTGTCACAACCACAAACATGAATATACACTGCCTGGCCAAAAAAAAAGTCGCCACCTGGATTTAACTAAGCAAATAGGTACAAGCCTCCTATTGGATAATAGATAATTGGATAATGCATAGGCGATTATCTTTCAGCTGGCAACAAGTTATTTAACCCCAGCTGATGCAATGAGTAACTCCTCATTTCTTAAACAACCATGGCAAAAGACACATCCTGTAGTCGTGGAAAAGACGTTGGTCTGTTTAAGAAGGGTCAAATCATTGGCATGCATCAAGCAGAGAAAACATCTAAGGAGATTGCAGAAACTACTAGAATTGGGTTAAGAACTGTCCAAGGCATCATTAAAAACTGGAAGGATGGTGGGGAACCATCGTCTTCCAGGAAGAAATGTGGTCGGAAAAAAATCCTGAATGATCGTGATCGGCGATTACTTAAACGTTTGGTCAAATCAAATCGAAGAAAAACAACAGCAGAACTCAGGAGTATGTTTAATTGTGAACGCAAAAGCATTTCCACACGCACAATGTGAAGGGAACTCAAGGGGTTGGGATTGAACAGCTGTGTAGCCGTAAGAAAACCTCTAATCAGTAAGGCTAACCAGAAAAAAAGGCTTCAGTTTGCTAGGGAGCATAAAGATTGGACTCTGGAGGAATGGAAGAGGGTCATGTGGTCTGATGAGTCCAGATTTACCCTGTTCCAGAGTGATGGGCGCATCAGGGTAAGAAGAGAGGCAGGTGAAGTGATGCACCCATCATGCCTAGTGCCTACTGTACAAGCCTGTGGGGGCAGTGCTATGATCTGGGGTTGCTGCAGTTGGTCAGCAACCCCAGCAACATTGTGTGCCCAAAGAATGAGGTCAGCTGACTACCTGAATATACTGAATGACCAGGTTATTCCATCAATGGATTTTGTCTTCCCAAATGGAACGGGCATATTCCAAGATAACAATGCCAGGATTCATCGGGCTCACATTGTGAAAGAGTGGTTCAGGGAGCATGAGACATCTTTTTCACACATGGATTGGCCACCACAGAGTCCAGACCTTAACCCCATTGAGAATCTTTGGGATGTGCTGGAGAAGGCTTTGCGCAGTAGTCTGACTACATCATCAATACAAGATCTTGGTGAAAGATTAATGCAACACTGGATGGAAATAAATCTTGTGACACTGCAGAAGCTTATTGAAACAATGCCACAGCGAATGCGGGCTGTAATCAAGGCTAAAGGCGATCCAACAAAATATTAGAGAGTGTGACCATTTTTTGGTGGCGACTTTTCTTTTTGGTCAGGCAGTGTATTTCAATGGAACATAATGTCAAAGATCTTCACAAAGTGTATCACACTCATCTACTCAATAAAAATGAATGTGTCTGTAAGGAAATCTCCATCCTGATTATTTGATAATAAACCCAAAATGTTAAGTTTGGTAGTTTCAAAGGATACTGTCACTTTTTGTTTAAAAAGACTCCTTTCAAATGACAGTACAGAAATAGTTTTGCAATGACAAATTTTCCTTTTCAGAACAATCTGATGAGATCACAAAACTGTTTTAAGAGCATTCAGCTGGAATAGCAGAACCAAAGTGTGGTTGAGAACTAAGCAGCTCTGACATGCACATGCAGAAATGTTGATGATGTACATAAAATCGTTTTTTTATACAAAAACATTTGAAACGTTTGAAATATTTGAATTTTAATACTAAATAAACAAGAAGAAAAAGCCAGAGCATTTGTCAGTGACTTTAGTAATTAGTTATTTGGATAAAACTGAGGAACTATTATTATTTATCATGATGGTTATAATATTCCATACCCTAGTGTTTGCTCTGTGAAGGCAGATGGCCCACACACACAAACGTAGCATTTTGACCCTTCTGGCCTGACAAGAAGATCATTCAGCAGGATCTCATCCACCCTACCCTTCCTGCCGGTCCAGCTGGCAGAGGGCTCAGACAGAATGTACTCCACCTGAAACCTGACAGCACACAAAACCATGACTGTCTGAAAAAATGTTTAGAGAGCAAGGGAACAAGGGAAAATAGCTGCTTTCTAGCTTAATAACAAAGATAATCTTCCAAAACTGTATACTGATGTTTCAGTTAAAAGTTAACTGTAATCTAATAAGATTACAGTTTGGAGAGTACATTGACTCCATGTCAAAACAAAACCAACTGAAACTTTTACAGATTCTTTTTCTCATTTCCCATCTGATAGTAAAATATGGATTCAGTCTTGAACAAATCTTCAGAAATATTTAAATGCAGTTGAATTTTAAATCAAGCTTTCTTTTCTGCAAAAAATGTTTCTGCACTTTCCAAGCGCAGGAAAGAGAAAATTTTATAGAAACATATCACCACTTTGTTTTACCGTTCATCAAAAGCTGCCAGATCATCCAGTTGGCAGCGCCATAGTATGTCTTTCTCCTGTTTGTTGAAAAACAGCAGCTTTGTTGTTCTGTCAACACAGAGATTTAAGTGATCATTTGTCAAAACAAAATACTACTACTGGTACATCTGGAAAAATCTGAATGTTGTGTAAAATCCAATATTTTCTGCAAGTCATCTCAGAAAGTGAAATCGGAACTTTACAGAGCAAATATTTCAAAGTTTTATGTTTTAGAATTTTAATGGTTGTAGGTAAAGAAAAACCAAAATTTAATGTCTTGGAACATTACAATGTCACATCAGAACAGATGTTTTAAGGGGGCAGTATTATGCAAAACTGACTTTTCTGAGCTTTAGATCATGTTATAATGTTAGACCCTCATCAAAAACATACCTGGTTGTGTTCCTTTCAAAAGCAGATATTAATCTGCATGCATTAACATGCGTTAATCTGAAGATTTTAACACGTTGATAATAACGCAGATTATTCAAATTACATATTTTGACCTAGAGGTCTTTCTCCCACAGATTCATCTAGTTCACAGAAGCGTGTAATTAACCCGACACACGATACAAAGGATAAAAGGTTTCAGCAACAGCAGACAGCAACAAGAGTTCTAGTTGAAACTCAAACCTTTGCTGCTTTGTAGGGCCATTATCATCCATCAGTCATATTTTCTGACAGAATAAATGAGTAAACTGATTGTTCCCACCTGATTGTGTCAACTTCTCGTAGAGCCAGGTTGATGAGGCGAACCATTGGCGTGAATCCTGTGCCTCCTGCTAATAGATAGAGGTGTGTGACATCACGAAGTGGGCGGAGGCTGAAGGTACCCTCTGGACCACTGACGGAGATATTTTTACCTGGGAAATCAGAAAACCCATTCATAATACACTCCAAAGTAAAACTGCATGGCAACAGGGATCAAATATCAAACAGGTAACAAAGTATAAACCCTTACAGAACCTTTTAAAAACTAAAATTATTAACAGGAAAACTTTCTAATAGTTGTTATTGTTGTTTTGTTTGATGACCTACTTTTCAGTAACATAAATACATGCAGTGATTAATATAAGAGCCTTTTTACATCTGTTCAAATATTGGAAGGGGGAGGTGGTTCAAATAGCAGATTTTCTAAATGGTTCTGAGGAGAAACTGTTCATCAAAATGAGTCAATGTTTGCTTTCAAGGATGGCTTTAGTACATCCTCAGATGTACTAAAATGTAATTAGAGGACACATGCAGGTTCAGTTAAGACATGATGAGAGACACACAAACACATCGCCTCATTGTTTGACCTGGCTGTGACATACCCATCTGCAGGCTGTTCAGATATGGGGTGAAAACTCCATCGGGATAGACTTTAATCATGAGGTAGAGGTCTGACTCATGTGCCGAAGGTGAGGAAGCTGAAACCAGATTCTGATCCACTGGAGTGTATGGCCTCACTATCTCAGTACCTGGAAATATAAGTACATGTCGTCGAGTATTCTAATAATTTCTATGTTAATCAACAAAATGTCAACAAAATGGCCAAAGTCATGAATAATTTAACTGACTTTTGACTTAGTTTGTATTATATAAATAATAATGTATTATTAGTTCACTTAAAACAAAAAAACCTTTACAGAACATTTTATATTTAGTGACATTTATGCACCAATGGAGATTTCTCTAAGCAGATCTTCTTCATCTGTGAACATGAACAACACTCAGGTTTGTTGTTGTTTACCTTCAATGATAGCTTTGAGGTAGACGTGTTTTCCAGCAGCCATATGCATGACTGTCCCTCCAGGAAGCTGCAGTCTGAAAACATGTGTATTATGAGTCACCTCCATTTTAGACACCAGTCTACAGTCCCGATAGAAGGGTCCTTGAGGGAATAGTTGGAACACAGAGAAAGAGAAGAGAGAGTAAAAAAGAAATCAATAATATTGATGATGAATATGTAAGATGAAATCCTGGTTGCAACTACAAAAACCATCTTCTGGTTCTCAGCTGACTAAATTTTGACTATAAATACACACAACAGTGTAATGAAAGGCAAATATCAGGATCATCTTTGGATTCATTGTTCAATGGGCCATAAAAGTGACATGTCACAGAGCTCATTAAGATTCTCACCTCTTTTTTTTTTGCATAGAAATGTGTTATGAAATTCCAGCGGTTGACCAAGACTTGTCCATTTTCCTCTAGTTTGTTTGTTTATGGTGACCTGGATCTTTCCCACAGAGAAAGCAGTATGAACTGTTGGTGATAACCAAAGTTTACAATTAGGAACATGCCATTCAGAAACATCTACATAAGTGACATGGAAAACACACAGAAGACAAGCTATTCACTTCCTGTTCCATAAAGCTCAGCTATGTAGAGCTTGACAATGGCCTAACTGACTTAACTTGGAAGAATAATCCAAAGCAACGTGGTTAAAAGAGATCAGTTTTGAAACTAAAAACATTTTACCTGGAACTGATAAATAATTCAAATATTTGATTTTTGTCCTCAACCAAAAGTGTAAAAAATAAAAACCCAACTGATTTGGAAAATTAGCAGCATCGTGTATAGAAATACTCTTTTCTTACCAGAAACGTTTTCCTCAACTTTACGAGCAAGATCTGAAAGGAAATAAAAGGTAAATGGCCTTTACATGTAAATGGCCTTTATCTGGTGTAGACCCTCAAACATTGTACACCAGATCCAGTCATTCACATTCACACACTGATAATGAGAAGCTACTATATTGTGGCCACATCTGCCCTGGAGCAGTCTAACTCATTTAATAAATAAAATCCTTTACATATACTGCCAAAAAATTACCTTTTTTATTTCACATGTAAAATATCAGAAAGCTTGCGAAAGTGATGGATGGATCGATCTATAGCCATCCATCCCTCACAACCCTCTACACAGGGGTGCTCAAGTCCAGTCCCCAGTCAGAGCTACCATCCTACAACCTTCACATGAATTCCTGCTCCAACACACCTGAATCAAATGAATGGCTGTTCAGAGCTGATCCCGGTCTGTTGGAGTAAGGATGCATCTAAAAGTTGCAAGACGGTAGCTCTCGAAGACTAGACTTGAGCACCCCTGTTCTAGACAGACAGACAAGCTGTGTTTCCATTACAAATGGTCTCTATTATGAATGTTTTTGTCATTTGGATTTAGCAATATGCGCAGCTGGTTAAGAATTTTACCAGCGGTGATGAAGACGAGTTCAGTACGACATTGCACTTACGTGAGCCGACACTTGGAAATATGCAAATCTTTATGCAAGTGGTCTGCACAAAGATTTGCTTATTTGCTGTACGGCAAGAACATTGCCGTTTGTGACATCATGGGAAATGTTAGTCATGCCTTTTCCTTTCAGAGAGATATTTACATCCCTGCTAACCCTGCTATGTATGTTCGTATTTAAACGTTTTGTATTTCTACTTTTTCAAAGCTTGTTGATAGCGTTGAGGCTGCTGGTGATTGTGTACCGTAGTTTAATCAGCTGGATGGTTTGAGTCCTTTTCTGAAAATGCTCATTTGCTGACAACAATATGATAAAGTAACTTGTTTATAACTATCAACAGTATTAATGTAATATTATGACTATTCTTTCATTTTCCTTTGTTTCCATCAATTTTGAAGCTTTATTAGTTATTTTTTTCAATTATGTTTTTCTTTTTTAATATTCATTATTTATTTAATGCCTTAAATAAATAATATATTTTCATTTATTGTGACATTTCATTTTTTTCATATTCTGTATTTTTTTTCTATCACTTTTTTTAAACCATACATGGATTTATTTTCTCTAGTACTTCTTTTCTTTTTCTCACCTCCAGTCTTATATTTTGTCTATTCACAAATTTCTTTTTTTTTTTTCAGATCTGATTATTCCTGTTTGACCTATTCCTTTTTTGAAATTTGTTGTAGAATGTAATTTTTTATTATGTAAATGGAAGAAAGAAACAAAAACAGTTTTAAGAATCAGCCCAAAAGTATCGGCAGCACATATTGGTGATTGATTAGACTGATGTCAAAATAATGGGTATCAGCATCAGCCTTAAAAAACTCTATCTGACTATCTCTAATCTGCACCATTTCATCTACAAAACAAACGTTTCATGACTGAGTATTTTGTTTTGCAAGTTTGCCATTTTCCTTAAGTATTTCTGGAATATATATTGCTTGAATGAAGTATTTTTTGGACCTTCTAAGTGAAATCTACAAAGTGGAAACTAGCAAAGAAGAAAACTGATCCAATTCCTTTAGTTTGCGGTATCAGACATCAATGACAAGCTCTGAGAACATATTTAAAGCTACACCAAATTATGTTAATGCAATTGGAAGTAAATGTATTTTAATTTTGTAAGGGGAAAAGAGAAAATGACAGTGAATCTGCTCACCTAAGTGTATCATGTAGGACAGTTTCCCAAGGAGAACTTCCAACCGAAGAATTCCCGCTTTGAGGTCAACGGTCACACATCCTGAGCTGGGGATCTGAGAGAAACAACATGACATACACTGCACATTAGGCATCATTCACACTACAGCATGAAGTGACCCAATTCCGATTTTTTGTCAAATCGGATTTTTTTGCCATGGCCGTTCACACTTCCAAATATATGCGACCTGTATGTGTTCTGCAGTTTGAATAGGCAAACAAGTGTCCCGCATGCGCAGTAGAGGGTGCAATAACGTCAGTGTTCTTTATGTTCTGCCAACCGCCATAAAACGAATAAGTGCTCAGTGTTTGCAGAAGTAAACATGGATGCTAACGATGGAGCATAGTTTACACATTTGAAGTTGTTGTCAGCATATTAACAACTTAATCCTCATTATAGTCCCCCATAGTTGTTGTTTTTCTTCTCGTTTGCACGTATCAGGACGCAGAATAGTAACATTTGTATCAGTGACGTTCAGGTGAGATGAATGTAACCTAGGAGTTAGGTCACATTTGAATCGGATACGTATCGGATACCCAAGTGGCCTGGGTCACATTCGAAAAGAATCCTCTCTGTGTTGTTCAGACTGTCATGAAAAGATCAGATGCAGGTCGCATTACATAAAAAAAAATTGGAATCGGGTCACTTCAGGCTGCAGTATGAACGCAGCATTAGTCTGGCAGCTGGCTTTTAATACCCAACAATGTTTCAACAGCTTCACTACAGAAACACAAGAATTCAGGTAATGTTTGGAATTTCTCTGCATCTTTTAAGCAAGTGATTCATTTTAGTTAAACCTTCATTACCTTTCTTTTGGCATAAACAGCCAGATGAACAGCTGCATCAGTTTGAAACCAGTCGTACCTTTAACAGCAAACAGCACAGGCAGTTAAAGTCATCAGTCTTTAACTGCATTTCTTTGCAGATATACTCAATTTCATACCGAGGCTGAGAGTCTTTGTTTGGTAGAGAAGGCCCTGCAGCAGGTGGAGTAAGACCTGTTGATGATGAAGGAAGGGTGATGGCTGAGGAAAAAATTTCAACAAAAGATTACAATCAGTACTTTTTAAGTCAAATACTTTAATGTAATACATTGATGCAATAGATGTGATTCTATTGCATCAATGACACATTAAATAAAATGTTTTATTATTATTATTATTATTATTATTATTATGTGCAGCTTTTGTTGGGTTCAACAAAAGTATAAAAACCTCTATAACAGATATAATTTTATGCAATATTCACATATGGATCTGATTAAAAGTTATTATGAAGAACACATTTCATGAAAACACCACATTTTGGTTATTTTACCTTACAAACCCATAATCAGAAATTGTAACATTTTATGATGAGGGCAGAATGTGATTACTGCTTTATTTTTTGAGGTTTTGAGTTGATACAGACAGAGCAAATGTCACAGTGACATACATGGTGGTAAAAAAGGGCAGGAGCATTTCATCAGATCACGTTCCATAATATGTAAACAGAGTGAACTTGTATCTGAAACTAATGTAAAGATACATTTAGATTAAAACAGCTCAGCAGCTTGGGGATCAGAATTTTCTCAATCTGCTCCCCAACTCTAGAACTCTGCCTTCACATATTCACAATATTGACTTTCTTCCTATTTAACATCACAAATCAAAATGTATGTGTTCAAGTTGGCCTTTTTTGTCATTTCTTGTTTGTAATTTTTCTCCTCTACATCTGTTTTAATTTTTAGTGTATTCTTGTTTTGTTTTCTTGTTAAGTGTCCTTGGGCGTCTTGAAAAGATTTAACACTTAAATGCATTATTGTTATAATTACTAAAACATTATTAATTGTAGAAGGCTTAGTTTTTATCTCAGTCCTATACTTACAAATACAAACTCTGATGCATTGTCAGGACTTGAACCGTCTTGAATTTTCTAACACATTTTTCTCACTATTTTAAAAACAAAAATAACTTGGCTAAAAACTGCTTTCCAAAAAGCAGTTGGGGAAAATATAACAATCAGAATGACTCATTAGAGATATTCAGAAACACTTGGCAAACATGAGCCATGAATATGTTTACAAGGAGGATTTAAAAGGACTTATGTCATTGTAGAATCAGTTTCCTGTGACATTTTCTATGAGATTACAAGACTAAATTTCATTTTAGTTAAGGGCTGAAGAACCATATCAAAAACAGAGAGCACAAATCAAGTTTCACCTTTACTAGCTGTTGCGGTCTTGGTAGTCATTCGTCCAACCAGGCACTCTTTTAACATGGACTCATGATTGACCCATCGATGGACCTGCAAGACACAGTAACAACACCCAGGTGAAAAAGTCAAGGTCAACACATTAGTATGATTAAAGAATAACACCATTGTCTTCTATGGGAGAATTTTGTCTTAGAAGATGGGACAATGGTGCAATACAACAAGGATAAAGCAATACTTCAAACAAAGTCAATAACAATAAATACACAAAACTAGCACAAATTATTCAATAGACACGTACATCTAATTTTGTACAAAGAACACAATATGCTGTCTTTGAATGGGCAGTATATCCACACAAATACACAGTACATGTTCGCAAACAATTCATTCTTTTCATACTAAGGAAATCCTAATCATCTGAGCCTCCTATTGCTATGTTCAGACTCTGCTAGTCACCATTGATCAGGCTTGTTGGAGAATGGTACAAACAAGATGCTTAAGATGGTTGTATTTACACTAATAACATATTCTGATGCGAGCACATGTGATGTATCCGACAAAATGTTCTGATACTTTTGTCTGATGTTTGCCTGCTCAAACATCAGACAAAAAGTAGGTTTGCATGCACATTTACCAAAACGTGGCTTTTGTGGAGATTTGATGATGTGTATCATAAATAGATTGGACAGGTATGATTTTGTAAATCCCCTGATAGGTGTTCTTGGATACTTACAATTTCTGGAACAGCAATGAAAAAGCTGAATATGCCTAATGATAGCATAACATCAATAATCAAAGGAGTCCACATGCTATGTTAATGTAACCCACAAGAAAGATCACTTCAAATACCCTTGATAATAGTAAATGGCAGGTAAGTTAATTTATTTCAATGACTAATACAAACACTACACAAGAATAAAGGAAGTTGGGCCTGATCAGAAGATTCTGAATTCGTGGGAGCCTAGGTGTGAGCAACAACAGAGGAGAGCACACAGTGTCTATAAGAAAGAGCAGAATTTATTATAGTGAACATTGTGTATCCACATTTACAAAATAAACAAAAATTGTGTGCTTTTGAAAAAAAAGAAAAGAAATAACCCAGTTTTTTTAGTCTTTTCGATGTATCTGTCAAATATTCATTCAATGTTTCCTTTAGTCCAGGGGTGGGCAATCCTGGTCCTCGAGGGCCGGTGTCCTGCAACTCTTAGATATCTCCCTGGTCCAACACACTTGAATCCAATAGCTGAATCACCTCCTAAGTGCAGTCAAGTTCTCCAGAGTCCTGCTAATAACCTCATTATTTGACTCAGGTGTGTTGAAGTAGAGATACATGTGGAGCGAGAAAAATTAAAGTCCAAACCTTGTTAAAGAGAAAGAACAAAACACAGCTTTATTTTACATCTGCACAGATGGAGAACTCAGAAGAGATCTAACTAGACAAAGGAATCACCTCTCTACATATACTGTATACCGTCCTTCTCCCACAGACAGAGTGTCACCACCAACATTCCCAAGGAGCTAATCAGATTAATATACACAAAGAGAAAAATGCAACTTTCAGTTAAAAATGGGTTTCAGACAGAATATTCTGTGTCTAATAATAATCGCTCCACCGTCGGTCTGGTCTTGTCCCTCCGCAAGGTATGACAACTATTTACTTATCGCCTGTTGCTAAGCTTCTGACACACTGAGGCAAACTGTGAAGGCTAAAAAGAGAAACAATGACTCTGTAAGACTTAGTGAGACATAATAAACTAATTAAACATTGTAAGATTAATATTAAATAAACTTCTAATAAAAGTAAACACACTGTAAATAATTATTTTATTCCACATACATCTAAAAGTTGCAGGAGACCGGCCCTCGAGGCCTGGAGTTGCCCACTCCTGCTAGTCTTTTCAATGTGTCTGTCAAATGTTCATTCAATGTTTCCTTTAGTCTTTTCAATGTGTCTGTCAAATGTTCATTCAATGTCTCACTGCTAGTGACGAGTCGGGTCACCATCTACCAGTTCACTTGGTCCTCTGGGCTGGGGCTTGCCATCCAAGTTCTGGAGAGGGTGATCTTGGGGTCTCTGGGCACTACAGGCCAAAAGTGCACCATAACAAAAAAAAAACTTGACCTGGAACAAGGCCAGAGTAAAGCATCTTAAAATACAGGACACTAATATCAATAAAGCTTAAGCTACTATTCCTCATTTCTCAAGTTTTCCCATGTTGTACAACAATATTATTCAAGTTATCAGAGTTCAATATTACCAACAAATCAGTAAAACTAAATAAATTAGCTTATATGTGGTAAATATATATATATACAGTATATTTCAATATAAAGTTACCAATGAAGCACATATACAGTGAACCCTCGCTATTTTGCAGTTCACCTTTCACGGTCTCGCTGCTTCGCGGATTTGCATCGTGCATTGTGTTCTGCATTCTGATTGGCTAAACAGTCTCTCCGCTTCTTCTCTACCTGTGTGTCAATAACTTTGCGGGTAATATGTACACGTACGTAAAATAGCTGACCAAATTTAACATAATCGATGGTGGCATGTCGATTTATAAGAATCTTTTTGCCCAGAAGAAAAAAGAGCGACAACAACTACAGATAACTATGTTCTTCTCTCGAAAAAACCACACCTGCACCGCGGGCTTAAGAAGACAAAAACGCGACAGAGCGGAGTCAGGAGGAGCAGTGAAATACAGGTGAATCACT